>NW_017304228.1:2364651-2386872 GCF_001594115.1 Trachymyrmex septentrionalis | reverse complement strand
GATTATTTTGATAGTCTAATAAAATTAATTCAAATCTGTGTCTAGTTAAAATTTTAAAGTTCAGCAAAACTGTTCTGTGTTTGTTTCTCGTTCATTTCTATTAACGTAGAGTAACTTTAATCTTAGTTTAATTTCTTTATCTATTTTTCCGCTTATCACGGAAAGAACAATTACTCTGAGATATCTAAAAATTTAGGTAAATAAGATCAAAATAATTATGTAGGAAACTCAAACAGGATGAGCAATGTTGCAAACAATTTGGACATTCTAGTAACCACTTTGAGTGTCCTACATAATTAGTTTGATAGTCCGACAAAATTATTTTTAGATCTAGCTATAAATTTGTAGATACCTCGACAAAATCCGTTCTCGTGTAGAACAAGAAAAAGATGAAGAGGTAAGTTAAACCGAGATTACAGTTAATCTACATTGATAGAAACGGACGTCAAAGATTTACGTTACAGCCACGTGTGGCTTAATTTGTGACGCTGTCCAGTGTTATTACATTTGAATTTCACGCGTCCCACGTGCGACTAATCTCTCGATCTGGACAAGCCTATTCCGCAAGTGGTCCGCAATTGCGCTCTTTAAAAGGCGACGCGCGGATTACGAGGGAATTCGCGACGAGAAGAATTCCTCAATGGCCGACGAATACGACGGTCCAAGTACGACCTCTGGCTGCATTTACAACTCGTTGGCCCTTCGTACAGTCCGGCGAGGCGGCCGCCTAAGAAAAGCCTTGGTCGCAACTCAGAACTTGAGAGTGGAAAGGAGAGAAGCGGGACAGGGTAGAATTGTGTACGGGAGGGGACGATTGTCGGCTCGTGTATTCAGTACTCGATGCACCGTCGTGCGGTATGCGTCGTCTCGCCGGTGCTCCACAACCGATTAAATTGAATTCTTATCGAGAAATTCCTCAAACGTCGTTCGGAACACATCGTCGTGATATCCGAAAATCATCAATACAATTAATTGCATGAAAAATATTATCCAAGAAACATTTTTAAAAGCGTAACGACGACTCCCCTCGCCTCATTAAATTCCAATCGTTCTCGAGGAACCATCTCGTCGACCGTCCTCGACTCGCACGAGCGTCGTCCTTGGGGATCCTTGAGAGGCCCGCGCCACCGCAAGGACACTCGGCCGTCCTTCCGCGGCGTGCACAGCGAAACATCTCGGCGGTCGTTGGCCGAATCCAAGAGCAACAAGTGGTCGCCACGCGACGTCGTCGGTCACCGGGGACCGTCTCGTTCCTCCCGACGGACAGGGGATCCTCCAAGAATAAGAAGAGGAGGGAAGCTGCGAGGATTCTTCGGGCAGATCGAGGAAGAAAGTGGCTCGAGGCCGCTCGCTTCACGCACGAATATCGGAATTCCTCGGCGAGTACGCGCCACACGATGCGGCGATCGCTTGTCCGTGTCGTGTAACGTCGCCGTCGCCCATCGGCGCGTCCTGAAAACGGAAGGATAACGAGAGAAAGCCGGCTCCTGGGAACCGTACCAACAGGACCCCGCGGTCTGAAACGCGAAGATGCTGCTCGGTGAGATTGCCGAAGCGACGGTCCTTGTGCGGCGAAACGCGCTGGAGGCTCAACGCATTCGAAGACGCACCTGGATGCGTTCCGAGATGGGACCGATGCCACGCGATGGGCTTGGGAATCTGATTAATGTGCTCTGATGCTTGACGCGTAGCTCGAGTAGCCTCGAAACTGTTCTTTAGCGAGAATCAAAGTTTTTCTACCTGCGCTTGACATCCTGTGAGAATTGACGCAGTTCAAGTCGATTGTCGTGCCGTGGATTCGGTCGCAGATTTGATGACTGAGTGATCAGTTGACGATTGCGTGCTCTCAAACGTGCTGAAATTCGGGACTTCATACGCTCTTTAGAGAAAGTAATTGTGGAAGTATAAATTATTTGTTTTTTTTTTATTTTTTTTTATTTTTTTAAATCGATAATGGATCGCTCTTGAGCGTGAAGTAGTTTCGAGACTGAAGTACTCCGATTTTGCAATTGTCCTCAAAGTGACACTAATCGTGTGGATTAAGTGATCTCTATGTGGATCGACAATAAAAGTTTTAAGTAGACTATCGGAGTGCATTCTGAATTCGAAGGAATCTCATTGCGGAAGTGATAATCTAGATTTTCTCTATTTTTCGCATGAATTAATATGGATAGATGTAGATTAAATGATTTCTATATTGATCGATAATAAGAGTTCTGCGAACTGTCGAAGTGCATTCGAAGAGATCTCGTTGCGGAAGTGCTAATTTAACATCTTCTGTTTTTTATTTATGTCTTCGCGTAATAAATATGGATTAAATCCCTAATAATAATAGATTAGAACAGTAAGAGTTCCAAGTAGGCTGTCGGAGTGCATTTTAAATTCGAAAGGAGTTGTGGAAGTGATTTAAATCTTCTGCTTTTTTACGTAAATGTGACATCGGAAAACTATATATTAAAATTTCAGGAATATTTTTTAAAAGGAATTGACATCCCTGGCGGCGTACGTGCATTTAGTCGTCTCATCGCACGCCGACACATCGCGTCCTTCCAGAGAATCTAATCAGGAGACAGGATTGTTTATCGAACGCCCCCGTGCTCGCGATAGTCGCCAGGAACTCGTATCCGTGACCTAGGGACGAATTACATTCGTTACGTCGTAATCGAAGGAGAAAGACAAGAGGATGACACTCGTGCCGACTCGCGATTTTCCTCTTCGTCCGAGTTCTGGAAATTTAAACCGTTAACGAGAACGGTCGACGATGTCATTGTTCGTTGACGGCAAGGGTCGTTCCAGATCGTAGGATTTCTCATCGGCAAAACCCGGCTCATAAAAGAAAGTCATCCCGTCTCGCGTTTTCCTCTCCTCTCTCGAACTCTCCCCGGGGTGTTTTTCTCGTGCTGCGAGAAACAGGATTGTTTGAATTACGCGGTGATCAGTCGAGTGACCATGATGAGGCTAAAATCGCTGTTTCGCAGAGGACAGCCCAGCCAGCAGCAATCGGCGCAGCAACAGCAACAGCAGCAATCGGCGTCGCTGTGCCAGGCGCCGAGCGCCTCCTCGTTGGAGGCAAAGAGCGACGTTTCACCGACTGGAAACAGCTGGGCCGGCTCCCTGGGCAAGGAGCCGGCCAGGTCCAAGGCAACGACGGCGTCGAAGGGCCCTGCCAAGGCCTCCAAGATGCAGGAGTTGGAGCGCGAGGTCGAGGCCCTGCGTAAGGATCGCGCGCGTCTCGAAACGAATCTGCGTGACGCGGTTTCTGACGGTCAGAAGCTGCGTGAACTGCGTGTCGAGTTGGCTACTCTCAAGGTAAGCACTCCAAAAGATTGAACCGACAAATAATTTCGAATTATTTCGGAGCGACTGTTATGGCCGGAGCACGGATCTTTGCATAATGCTGCAATATATAAAACATAAAGGAATCAATAAACAAGACAGTGTCTTTTATTTCATGAAACGCAAGGAAATGAAGGACTTTGATCATTTCATTTTCTTATGCATTATGCGTTATATGTTATATGTTATACGTTCTGCAAGCTATACGCATAGTATTATTTTCAAGCACTTTATGCTCTCGCACTTATTCTAAGTAATGAATACTAAGTACTTTTTTAAAAAGATTTTAATGGATGATTCATCACACAAATTCAAGGTGAAAACAACTTACAAAAAACTATGTAAACTCAAGCTGTACAATGCTGCAAAAAGTTTTGAATTCTAGAAATCAGTTTGAGCATCCTATATAATTATTTTGATAGTCCAACAAAATTGGTGAAAAGTCCAACAAAATTTGTGATTTCTTTGAGAAGCTTTACTACATTCAAATTTGTATGTCTATTATTTATATAATATTACGGTTGTATTGTTGTCTCAATACCAAAATATCTAAATAACATCGATTTATTTACAAAGAGGAATGTTTTATTTTTATATTGGATTAAATCAAATTAGCAACTATTTGGAAAGGTCAATCGCACGGTTTTTATATTTTAGACTTTATGAAATATATTTTTCATTATTCTCTTAATTACTTTTTAACTATTCCTTTCGAAGTGTTTCGAAGTGTTCGAAGTATCATTTTATATCATTTTATTAAAATTAAAACTGATCATTATTTTGCAAGCATCGTTTTTCTTATGCAACGTAATCTGGAACATCTAAATGCGAATAATTTTATTTTGTTCTCGTATTCTCTCATCTTCATGATTCCACATTTAAGTAGGTCAACAGCAGTTTAAAATCGTCCCGAAGACAAAAGGGTTTAAAGAGGTTCTTTCCTTATCAGAAGCGAAAAGTCAACTGATATAAATAAAAACGTGTTGCCACGGACATCCTCCATATGATTCAGTATTATTCTGTAATAATATCTCGCGTTTGTCCTTCTCCTCATTTCGCACTGCTCGACTGAAACCAATTTTAGCACGCTATTTTGAATACGTTTATTTTTATATATAAGAGGCGGAATTTCTTATTTTATACGATATGCATAAAGCGCTTTGTCTTTCTTTAAATAAAAAAATATTTAATACTTGTAATATCTTTCTCTATTAAAGTTCATTTGCATCGTCTTCTTTCCTCAGAGAAAAAGACATAATATGCAATAATATATAAAGATGACAACTATACAAGTTTTATATGTACAATTAATGCACGAGGAAAAAACAATTTTGCTGAAGTATCCAAAAATTTAGATACAAATCTGAAAATAATTTTTATTGTACCATCAAAAGAATTATATAAGAATCTCAAGCATGAGCAATACTGCAAAATATTTGACATTCTAGTAACCAGTTTGAGTATTATCTTATTTTGATAGGCCAGTAAAATTATTTTCAAATCTTTATAGCTAAATTATTTTCAAATCTATTTAGCTATATTTTTTTAAATATTTTAGCAAAATTGTTCTTTCTGAATGTATCAAGGAGTATACCTTACAGTTGAATAAACTATTTTACAGCTATTGCAACCATATTGTGTTTATTCAACTCTATGTATTTTAATTCTATTGTACATATAAAACTTATATAGTTATCACCTTTATAGTTATCATCACTACATTTTCCTTTGAGTTTCGAATTATATAATAGAATAGATAAATAGAATATTTTAGATATAAAAGTTTCGATTGATTTTTCCAAACAATTTGCCAGAATTCAACCAACCCGACGTAATTGTCCTTTTAAAATTCAGCCTATTAATTTCATTATTTGTAGTTGCTTTACTCGAGGAAAATATTATCTTCGAGCAGTTGAAACGCAATGTATCGATACTCCATTTCTGTCGGTTGAGAAATAATAATGTGTGGAATGCAAAGCGCATTTAGCGAGTGCGTCGCAAAATACGCTCGATGAATGAATTATACCGCGTTGTAGCACCGCTCTGATTCATCTGCCATTGACGTCCTGCATTAATGTCTTCCCTTCCCCCTTTACGTCATACCTAACGTGTCCCTTACACACGTGCATACTTGCATCCTTCCTTCTCGCGTTTTCGCGACCATACAAGGAAGGCAACGTTCGAGGACGACCAGTCGACTGTAAAAATATCCGCTTTGCATCTAAATTGCGATTAAATAGATCGATCCAGTAAAAGATATCTCGCTATTATGATTTTATGCTACAGGATGTTTCAAATATTTACGTTCCTCGTGTAATTGGTTTTTATATCTTAATCAATTCTGAGTCGATGGTCCTCCCAAATTTATTTAAATTGTTCTTTCAATTTTTCCACATCTAATATTAGTAAAAGCTACGTCGCTAATCTCTAAATTTGGAACCTCACTCTAAAAAAAAAGCTTGAAAATTGAGCTAATCTTGAAAAAGGTAGTTAAATTTTTTTTATCTTTAAGAGTGAAATTTCATTCTTCAGAGTGACAATTCATTCCAACAGTTTTAGAGAGTACATCAAATCGTTAGCATTTAAATGCTATAGAATGTTCCAAAAGTTTACGTATTTAATGCAATTGATTTTTCTATCTTGATCGATTCTGAGTCGATTGTCCCTTCCAAATTTATTCGAATTATTCTTTCAGTTTCCCATTTAATAAAAGCTACATTGCTACAATAATATCAGTAATATCTAAATTCATTTGAGTGGAATCTCACACTCTAAACAATACATTATTTACCATTTAAAATTTAAATGCTAAGAATGTTTGAATAATTTACTTACTTGACATAATCGATTTTTTCATCTTTGGAGTCGATAGTTTTTCTAAAATTTATTCAAAATATTTTCCGTCAAGAAAACCGCACTCTTCTCATCTACAATTTAATTCATAAAAAAATCTTTTGTTTTTAATCCTAAAAATTTTTCTAAACAAAATATCGACTTCAAAAAGTTCCTCGAAGAATCCTTGCTAAAATATTCTACGACAAACTGTTAACACTGCATGAAAATAAAATAAATGATTCCATTATTCCCCCAATTTTCTTTATACTTGCAAATCTTTACATTTTTTCGCCAACCGACCCTGCCCTTTTAATGCTTGTTTCATTCTAATCGCGTGAATGAAACAAGCATCACACATGAATACGTAAAAATCTGCAGCTATTATATTCTTGCAAAGACTACAAAACTGTTCCGCAGGAGGCACCCTCCTGTGTGATTCCCCTCCCCAATGATCGTTGCCAGGACGATTGTAGAACCCTTTCCGTTAACACAATGAACGCAACGCGAATTGCATTTTTGACGCTGCGGACAAACGGAAAATTCGCAATTCAATGAATCCGCGTTCCCGTCATTGCGAGCGGCCGCAGAGATCATTTTTGGCCGGCCACAGCGTCAGGAATCTGAACCAATCTGAACTCGGCGGAAATTATACCGGTTTCAGTCTCGGGCTCGTGTAACCGACGTAACCGTTAGAACATTAGAGAGTGACAGAGAGATGGGGAGGAGGCGAGGGAGAGAGAGAGAAAGGGCATGAAGAGTCGTTTTTGCGTGCTCGAAAACTAAGCCAGAGGGCGTAGAACGCGGTGGCGGGGATGTTTACGCAGGAAGAGAGCCGGGGAGGCCGAGCGGATCCGATATGAAAAAGCGTTGCTTCTCGTCGCCTACGGTAAACCCCTCGTCCATCCCGGAGTAGAGCTGTGAGCTGTCGCGATCGCCGTGTGAACCGCGAATTCCGACTCTACCGGCGTGTATCGTCCTCGTCGAATGCTCGCACGTCGTTTGACTCTAACCTCGAATCCGGATTGGCTCCGTGTTTCCTCCCCCTCCGACCCCTCGGCGCTTAATATTTACGAGGCGTCGTTTACTCGCGGCGTCGTTTCTTATATTTTTCCCAAACAGAAGCGAGACCGCCGATGTTATGATCGCGAACGTCGTCGTCGCTTTTACGACGCTTGTTGTTTTTCGACGCTTTTTATGAGCCTTTTTTCCCCTGAGTGTCGTATGAGAATATTGCTCTATTTACAAAAAGATCAACTGTTAAACATTGTTTTACAGCTATAATTAAATTACGATAGTGTGGACAGAGATATTGTTCTGGTGTAGACACATTTAGAACTTGATTTTGCTTGAGATATTGCATTTGTATCTTAAAATTGTTCTATTCTGTCATTTCATATGAGTTGTCGAGCAATGGTTTGCATATATTTGTTACTTTGATGAACAGGAGCAGCATAGTCTGGAGCTAGAACGTCTTACTGAAGAGAACGAAGCTCTTCGTGCTCGTCTCAGGGACGTGGCACACTCTCCACTGTCAGATTCAGAGAAACAGCAACTGTTGTTAGATGCCTCAAGGCTCCACAACTCCGCACCAGCCTCCATCGCCATTCCCCAGGATGATGGATCTGTACACAACACCAGTACACCTCAGGAAGGAGCTCAGTGCACCACGCCGGATTGGGACAAGCACTCCTCCAGCTCAATGTCTGAGGTTTCGGTTGCGTGCTTGCAGGATAGGATCTTACAAATGGAGGAAACGCATTATTCCACAAACGAAGAATTACAGGCAACTATTCAGGAATTAAGCGACTTGCAGGTATGACTCTTATCTGTTGATATCGAGAAAGACATTGCATGGAGATGAGAAGAATCCTTTAACGAATTAACATTACACAGGCACAACTGACAGAATTGCAAGCAGATAATGAAAGGCTAACCGAGGAGAAAGGAGTTCTTTTGGAGTCACTGTGCCGTCAGACAGAGAAGTTAGAAGACTCTCGTTCCAAGGTTGACACCTTACAGGGATTACTTTTAAGAGAGGAACAACCACAGGAAGCATCTAAGGGTTATAATACAGAAAGGGAACAGAAACTTGTAGATCTCCTGAAAGTGAGTGCATTAAATTTATATTTATAATTTATTTTTATTTATGCTTAAAGCTATCAACTACTGATTACTTGTTTATGGTTACAGAGTGCGCAAGAGGAAAGAGAGACTTTACTTCAAAAGCAAGAAGAGTTGACCAGTGAACTGAAAAATCTAAGAGCGACTGCTGATGCTAGTGCAGCAGAGACTGAGCGTCTGACGAAATGTGTCGAGTTACTGGAAGCGTCGGTGGACGCGGCGAATGTCGAACGAAAACAGTTGGACATGGAATTGGCGGAAGCCAGGCAGGAAGGCGCGAATCGGAGTATAGAAATCAGTAGATTAGCGACTCTGTTGGAGAATGCGCGAGCTAAGATCGAGGAGTTGGAGCAATCAAGGCAGCTGGAGAATAAGAGCGAAGCGGACGAATTATTAGACGCGGCCAGAAGGGAGAAGGATACGCTCGAAACACAGGCAGCAGCATTGCAGGAACAATTGGCACGCTCACATTGCGATCACGATCGACTGAGAGATCAATATTCGCAGCTTCAGGAAGAATATAAAGTACGTTAGTAGTTATTTTGTATGTAGAATAGACATGATAACTTGGTTTTCCTTATAACTGTGAGAGATATAGAAGCAAATTTTTCATTTATGTAAATAATAAAAAAGATAGCTTTTATATATATATATATATAATTTTAGGTGGCTCGGAATAATGCGAAATCCGCCATAGACGATTTGGAGTACAGACTGAATCAGTTGAAGGATGAACGGCTGTCTGTGAGCACGGAACTGCAGCTCGTCCGAGACTCCCTGGCGGAATTACAGACGCAGTGTCAACGGCACCTAGAGGATAAACGAGAATTGAAAGCCGCGCTGAGCGAAGCACAACGCAGGGAGCGCGAGGCGCAAACGCGTCAGTATGAGTCGGAGCGCGCGTTAGCTGACGAGCGTAAGCTGAGACAGGAGGAGAGCGCGGAGTGGGAGCAGTTCCAGACAGATTTGCTGATGACTGTGCGAGTTGCCAACGACTTCAAGACCGAAGCTCAGAGCGAGTTGGAACGCGTGGTTATGGAGAACAAGGCACAGAGAGATAAACTGAGAGCGCTGGAGGCACAACTTGATAAACTTAACAAAGGTAAACAAGCGGAAATTGTGGGCTTCTCTTAAAACAGAAACTGTTATGTGATAGTATATTGTGATACGAGACGAACGTCCAGGATTATGAAGACGTAATGTTATATATAATACAGTACAAAATGTATTATATAAAATGATATACTAACACATAATACTCTATGAAAAAGAAGACATACGAGAGGATTTTTGTAAATAGTTGGAAAAAAGGAGATTCTTTAATGGAACAAAATTATTTTAACGCGAATATTAATTTTTTTTTTTTTTTTTTTTTTTTTTTTTTTAATTTATTTTATATACACATAGCTATTTTATGAGTTTTATTAATTTTATAATTGTTCCTTTTTTCCTTAATCGGACTGCGTACTAGATAGCACTGTAGCGAGTTGCAAAACACTCGATGTCACTAACGGGAATAAAGAAAAAATGGCGAGTGTTTTGCTAAAGCGTGGTCGGATGATTCTAAAGAAGCGGTACGACGCAAGAAAGCATGCGTTACGAAATAGTTTATTCAAAGCAACGATGAGCGATTGGGACTCACATAAAGCGAGGCTTGAAGACATCAATACTGCGAATCAAAATGAACACAATTTATCGAATAATAACCTGGCTATCACAATGGGCGCGCCAGCACTCAAGGAAACTATCAAATTGGAGGACAAATTAATTTCCGGCGAGAAGATTGAATTCAGTTCTACGAATCACATCGACAACCAGCATACTGACTGCACTACGGATGGAGCAGTCGAACATTTAGCGAATGAAAATTCGAGACAATTAAAAGTCTCGAACAACGAATCGTCAAAGCTCTATTTGAATGATGAAACTCGTAATTCATCTGATAAATTTCCAATTATCGCGGAAGATTATCCGAAACTGTACATTACCGTTACGGACACATCCGATAAAAATCCGGTGGCCAAAAGTTCTTTATTGAAAAGCATTCGTAGTATTCAAAACGCTAATGGAGGCTTGTACGGCATTAACATTTCCAACAGTCGATTCTTCGTACCAAAAGATTATATATTTTCTGGCGTGGAGAGCGCGATGAATGATCTGAAGTTCGAGGTCGATCCGGAAATGGGAAGGCTGTTGCAGAGAAGTTACAGTAATCCGCAAGTCAGCACGAGTTTGCCTTCTCTAGTCAATATCGAAGAGAGTCCGTCATCTCTAGATAATACAAGAGCGGAAACTTCGACGTCGAGCAATTCGACGAAACTACGTGTAGATCCAGACCTTAGGAATATAAAGTCACTTTCAGACTCCGTGTGCGTAATATCAAAAGAAAGCGATAGGGTTGAACAAAGGCAAAAGCTATTTTTTAAAAGACCTGAATCAAAACCGAGCTGCGAAATAATTGACTCTCTCTTGACTGAAACAAGTTCGAAATCAAAAACGATCGCAGAATCACAAATTAGAAATCATACTGAATCATTAGATGAACTTGATAATCGTCATAGAACACACGAAAACGAAGAAAAATTACAAGAAATGAAATATGAGGATCATAAATCTTTTTTATCAAAAGGGTCTTGTGTAAAAAATGAAACAACAGAAGGAGAAACATTCAATAATAATCAACAAAATAATGACCAAACTGCGACAAAATCTTCTCTTGATGATACGTCAGAGGATACAAAAGTTTTTGACACGCTTGAAGAATCAAAAATAGCAAACTTATTTGATAAAAATATCGAAATAAAATTAACGAAGAATACAAATAATGAATGGGAGAAAATAAAGAGTTCTCATGATATATTAAGCGCTCCTCTAATGAGATGGAAATCATATCCGCTGTTAACGCCCTCAGAAATCGAGTATAAATCTAGATATTATTCATCGATTCCAGTTATTTCATCGGACACGTCAATTTTAAATAATCTTTCAGAGAAAGAAATAAAGATTTCAGAGTTGATCTCAAAATACTCCATTAACCAAGAAAAACAAGCCACATCTTCGGCATGTACCGAACAGTTACAAGAATCAAAACATTCTAATCTAAGCGAAATAAATCGATTAAATCGTATAAAATTCCTGCAAAATAGTATACATGCAAACGAGGACGATTCTCAGATCGAGAAAACGACTTTTTCCGAAAATAATCTTCGCACGAAGAGTGAGAAATCTAAGGTGTCGCAAAGTAATGCGGACTTGGGGTCGGATCAACCCCCATCGATGGGACGGACGTCATCCTTAAGAGAAAAATTTGAGACGATCGTAGAAGACGTGGAATTGAAGACGCTGTCGGGACAGCAAATGAGCGAATCTTGCGACCGTAAGTCGCTCTCTTAATGTGGGAAATTCGCTTGTATCGCAAAAATTCGATCTATTGTCCGTCCCGATTTCTCAGTCTAAGCAAAGAATACGAGACTGGCGTATCTTCGCATTGCTATAGCACCTACATTGTGCCGCTCATATTGTCTCCTGATTAATTGTTAACTCAGCTTTCTTTGTGTTTCTCGAATTCTCAATATCTTTATACGCTATACTCGCTTATATTTCTATCATGAAATCGTATCGTCCTCACTGAATTAATCCGTATAAACATATCATCTTCCATCGTAAATTAAGGAGACTTTCGAAATCGTCCAAGTACCATATTACTTACTGATTACTTGTGCTTTATTTTATGTATAAATATTTATGGCTTATTGCTTTCTTATCATTTGTCCGAGGAATTATTTGTATTTGCTGAATGCTGTAATGAGTACTTGGAAATTCTTTCAGCAAACCAAAAAGTGATACAACAACCGCCTACAAGGCCGGCCAGCACACCAACGGAGACTCAACAATCCGTGCTAACGAGTGTGCAACAAGAAATAGCTGCTCGTAGGAAAGCGAACATTTCGCGTCAGGACTCCAGGCTTTCTGTAAAGTGTTTGATCGAGAGCATCGAAAATGCCACGAAACAAGCTAAAGCCGGTAAATGATCATACAATTTTAGGGATAAATAATTGTCATTATACATTGTCCACGACACTTCACCTGAAATTGTGATATAAAATAAAATATTTAATTTTATCGAATTAATATATTTTGAAAATAACTGATTTTAGGACCTGGAAGTCGTAGCAGTTCTACGTCGTCTCTAAATTCTATTGGAACTACAGATATCATATCTTTGAAAGCTCCGCTCAGGGATCAACAACAAATCAACAATTTAATCTGCACGGCGAATTCGACAAATAACAACAAAACGCAATCTACAATTACAAAGAAACCAGTGTCAGGTAATTATCAGTAAAAATCTTGCAAATTTAACATGTTTGCACGATAAGAGATAATCATATAAAGATAATCATGCATTTTAGAATGGGAGATTCTTGATACCTAATCGTATGCTTTGATTGTTGACGCGCAGAGACAAAGTCAACGCCTGTGGTTTTGAGTCCGGGTGAGCTGTTGGATTCAGCCGCTTTGAATGCCAAGGCGATCGACTTCGTACGTCGAAATAGTGTCACCGATCTGTCGGAGCGTAAAGATCCTCTTTGTGGCTTAGTCAAGAATGGTGGATCCAAGCGCAACGCCTTGCTCAAGTGGTGTCAAAATAAAACAATAGGCTATCGTAATATTGATATAACTAATTTCAGCAGTTCCTGGAATGATGGCCTAGCGTTGTGCGCGATTCTGCATTCCTATTTGCCACGAAAGGTACCGTACGACACGTTGACGCCAGTCGAAAAGCGACGGAACTTCTCGATCGCCTTCTCTGCTGCCGAGAGTGTTGGCATACCAACTACTTTGGTAATTTAACTAACAAATTATTCTTGAACGCATAAAGATATACATAAACATATAATATGATAATAATATGATAACGCATTAAAATAATTTATAAGATATCATATTTCAATCTTACAATTATACATCTAATTAATAAGTTAATAGATAGACCGATAAGTGAATAAGAGAAAAAAATTTTTATTCGTTAAAGTTTTTTGCAAATTTTAAAAATATTTTTACGTAAATGTTTAAATACAAATCCAACAATCAAATCAGCGCACAAATTATGGAATTAAAAAATTTTAAATTTACATAAAAATATGATTAAGCACCAAGATCCACTTCGACTAAATAAAAGTTCTAATATATCTAGTTTTGTTACGAATATGCTCTCTTGTGAAAGTAATATAAATTATTCTTTCCACAGAACATCGGTGAAATGTGTCAACTCGAGCGACCTGATTGGCAGCAAGTCATGACATACGTGACTAGCATTTACAAGCACTTCGAAACGTAACTGATCACTGTTTCATTTTATTGCCTCTATCAAGCGGTATGTGCTACTGTTGAATGCGCTCGGCGTTGTGAGGCGAGCAAGAGAACAATAGCATCTAGTCAAGCAAATTTCATGATGAAGGAAGCTATGCTGCAAGAAAGATTCTAAAGATTTGTCAAGGATCGCTGAATCAGCACTGCCTACCTAATTGTATTCCCCTCTATGCGTTGTATATAGTTTCGAATCGAAGAATGTACGAGCCGCTGGAGTATATGCAGAGTTCGATGGAAGACCAAACACCAAATGGAATTGCCGTTACTATGAGACTGAAAACTTTTATATATATATGCATATATATGTACACGTACACATGCATACGTGGCGTATGCGCTTTGTAGAGCATAAGCGAATTTGGAAAGAATTCTTCGTATGTCGAATGAGAAAGCGGAGCCAAGTAAACTTCGCGAGTAGCCTTCTGCAGACAAAAATAGTCGCGAATAATCGCACGTGGTGTTCCTCAAAGGTAAAGCTCGGCGTTATGCGTTCACGAAGAGTACACACGCATTGCCTCTACATCGTAGTCTTTTGCACCGTTCTTGCAAAAAATAAATCGGAAATCGAGTATTTGCGTTCCTCTCGTACCGAATATTTTTGTACGTGTATTATTTTTCGAGAGACTTTTTGTAGAGTTTACAAAATACGAATGTACAGAACAAAGCGCCTTAATTTAAGAGATCTAATTTATTGCAATTAGTCGCATTTAGTGCTCTTACCAAGCGGAGAGGTCTGTCCCCTCCCCTACCCCATACCCTCGAGTGAATCGTTTTACGTTTCTACTCTTATTAAGGAAAAAAGAAGAGCTCTAGAAGGAACAATTATGTCGTGCGAAGATTAAGTTCTCTGTGATATAGCAAGATAGCCCCGAGACAGAGATACAGACGTTATCGTTATTGCTATTACTATTATTATACTATTATCGCTATTAATATCGTCCTCACCGTCGTTGTTGTACCATTGTAGACAATACGGATATTGCTGTCTGATGTAAAACAATAAACTTGCCTAATGGATATTTAAGATCCAGGTATCCTGAGTAATCGTATCGCATATTTTCTTTAATGAAGAAATTTTTCCTTTTCTGAATATCAGATAAACACGACTTAATTATCTAAAATATAGGCGTATTTTACAAATTTGTTCCAAGTCTTTGCAAAATTTATTTGAGTAAAATTATGTTTGTTTTGTCATTAGTATAAACAAATCAGTCTGTACAATTTTCATATTTACACTTTTGTGTCATACTTAAAAAGTATACATTAGGGGTGTGCGATACGTATGTCGATATGCATATCAATGTGTAAAAAAATCGATATTTTTGCAAAATATTGAAAATTGTCTTTACGGTTATTTTAAATCGATCTTTTTGAAAAAAAAATCAAAAGATCGATTTCTAAATTTTTAACATATCGATACGCGTATCGCGCATCCTTATATTAAAGTTCGTTCTGTTTTATACATCGATAGTTTCGAAAATAAAAGTTCAATAATTGCACAATAGTATCTATTGTCTTGGAATCAGTCATAGAAAAGATATAATCTCGTCAGTTTCTTTGTTTGCTGAATTATGAAATTAATAAATTGCCAAATCTGGATTCTGCTAGATCTATATTGAACTTTATAGGAAGGATTGAGAAATCATTTGCACGTCCTTGTAAACTATAATACTGTCTCTATCACGAATCGTTCGTATCCATCTTATCTTGATCTTTGTCGCCGGCGTAATACTCGTTCGCTGGTTCGACAATTTTGTCTGTGTCCTGTGGATTCTGTCGAGAGTCCGGATCCGGTTCTGGTTGCCTTTCCTCTTCGGGTGGTAACGCATCACACGGAACATCCTGCATCTGGACGCTCGGCGAATGTTGAATCATTTTGAGATTGTCACACACGTGTCTTGTGATTGCTTCAAGATACTGCTTACTGTTAGCGTTGTCCTGTCTAGTTACGACCTCGGGATGTAGAGTGAAGTCTGGTGCGAAATACTCCAAGTACTCTGTGTATGGGAGCTCATTGCTGATTTGTTCGTCTACAAGCAGAGACGTTTCGTATGTCCAGCATCTAGCAACATTTCGTAATGTGTAACCACCGCCACCAACAGTCAATAACGGTACATTTAAGTCCCTCACAAATTTAACACACTCGCCATGCCCTTTTGTGCTGAGACTGAAGCAGCCGAGTCGGTCGTTTGCAAGAGAATCGGCACCACACTGAAGCACTATCGCCGTCGGCTGAAAGAACTCCATCACATGTGATATGACAGGCTTGAAAACCTGAATGTATGACGTATCGTCAATTCCTTCTTTTAATGGCACATTTACAGAATAATAACGGCCGCTTTCAGCACCAATCTCATACATATCGCCGGTGCCAGGGAAGAAGTAATTGCCATACTTGTGAAATGACACGGTCATGACACGATCAGTTAAATAGAAAGCTTCCTGCACGCCATCTCCGTGATGTACATCAATGTCAATGTACAACACGCGGGCGCGGTACTTAAGCAATTCCAATATAGCAATTACGATATCATTAATATAACAGAAGCCGGACGCTTCGAATTTCTTGGCATGATGCAGACCACCGCTCCAGTTGACAGCAATGTCGCAGCAATTATTGTTCAACTTGGTGGCACCGTCTAATGAAGCGCCGGTGTACATGGAGCAAAAATCAAAGAGGCCATCGAACACGGGACAATCATCTCCCACATTGAAATGACTCAGGTACTTGGTATATCCTTGTAGATTCTGCGGCGTGACCCGCTGCAAGAACTCCACGTAGTCCTCCGAATGGAAGCGACACATGTCGTGGGTACTGGCGCGATATGGCCGATAAATTTGCATCTTCCTGTGGAGACCATAGTTAAGTACAAGGCTGTGAATCACGGACAACCGATGTGGCTTCATGGGATGACCCGGTCCATAGTGGAAGTTACCCACCTCCGGGTTGTAGAAGTACGCCACCTTCTTGTTATAACTCATGTTGAGGTTATCTATGCGATGAAAGGTTCATAAGCGTCTACGAGAACAGATATATTTACGTTTTGTGTGTGTTGAAGAGAAATACTGATACATACCTCATATTCTTTCCCGGAATAAAATTTTAATTTGGCCTCTGGAATCCTGCTATCGTAGAGATGAATCAGGATTCAGGAAGATTAGGCTAAGAATAACTGAAAGGAATTTAACATTTACCTAACTCACTTCAAGAAGTGATAAAGTCCCGCGGCTCTCGAGCTCTTCGGTATTTACCGAAGGAAATTAATTCGTCGCAATTGAGAAGCTAAGATCCATCCACTTCACAACAAGACCAAACAAAACGAGCGTAGTTGAACGAGACGCCGATTGGAGCGTGGTGGATTCGAGCTGAATCAGTCTCAATCATGGTGGAAGGGATATGGTGTGTTGTGTGCACTGTATGCAGTTTCACGGATAGACACGCACGAGAATAAAGAAACGGACTATCCAAATGCGGCAAATTTAAACATTTGCACGGCGGTAATTTTTAACAATTTCGAAGAACAGCTCGAGAGACCAAAATGAGTACTTGTCAAGTAAAAACATGTAAAAATGATCATCGAAAAAAAGAATTCAGAAATGTACATTTTTATCGCTTCCCAAAAGAGAAAGCGTTAATGTTAAAGTGGAAAGAAGCGTGTGGAAAAGAAAATGTCGACGTTAAAAATGGTATCTTTGTATAAAACTAATATATCCTTGCTTATGTTACTCACACACATCACAGACTCGTACAATGAAAATAACACATTTTATATATGTAGGACGCATCTGTTCCGCCCATTTTGATGCAGTAGCGTACAAAGAGTCTTCGTGGATGCGACCTCTTTTAGGCTACTCACCGCCACAGAAAAGAAAATTAAAATCTGATGCAGTACCCACACTGAATTTAGAATCATCAATTAGCGAAGGTACTAGCTTCTTCAGTAATCAAATGTATTATTACTATTATTATATATGATTTTTTTATTAGTTATCGTGCCACATTATACAATATATTAATAATTTGTTTACTCTTTCAGATCTTGATAAATCGGCAATTACACCAATTGCGATGAATACGATACTGCCTGAGGAGCAGATAGAAGTTTCATCTTCATGACACTCATTAAATTTGAGTAAGTAAATTATGGCACATGATGAAAATGCCAACTTCTGTAAGAATGGTTACGTTCAGCAGAGAAAATTAATCAGCGAGTGCTCAATGATTCTTTAATATGACTGATTATTGCCTTTAGTTCTCTTTGCTGTGTGTGTGTGTGTGTGTGTGTGAATCTAAGTAGAAATCAATCACATTGAAGAATCAATAGTTTTTCTCTGCTGAACGCAAATTTTTAATAACATCTTATCGGTGCTCCTGCACACACAGAATATGGCAATGGCTGTGTTTAACAAAACGTTTATTTTACAACTGTTGAAAGTTTTCTTCACTTTGATTATACATCGATGGCAGGCCTTAGGTCTGTTAGCATTACTTGCACTTTTATAACTCTTTGTTCTCTTTCTCTCTTCAATGCAATGAATATATATATTTATATTTTAAGTACGAAAATTTTTAGGGATTTCAAGCAATACAAATAAATCTCAAGAAAACAAAAACAACGTTGGAACGATATAATCGAATCGTGTTATTTTTTATATTTTTATAAAAAATGCAAAATATATTTACGATTGCAATTATAAATAAATATTCTATTGTTTTTTGAAAATATATAAAAGATTACCTTGAATTAAAATTTATAACTCTCGATAAAATTAAAAAAAAAAAAAAATAATTTACTTTCTTCTATAATACGTGAGAATCCTTTCTTTTCTATAAAATAATTTATTTAGGAATTTTTTTGCTGTACGTTTTGATTTCATATATTCTCTTTATCTCTAGGTTATATTTACATTTGTATCTCTTTATCTCCTTTTGGATTCGAAGAATCCGAGAGATTGTAATGTCGCATTTTTTTTATTTATTCGTAATAAATACAAATAATCACGTGGCAAAGATAAAGCTACACCTCCGCGTAATGGCTTCTAGCTTTTATTTACAATTGTAATCCCTTATATGACGCGCTATGGTTCGCGCGATGTACGTTGATACGTAGACTAGATCCAGGCTACGATGTGAAGTCAAAAGAGCCGCGTAAATCATACATGTTAAGCTTAAACATGTCTGTCCATGATCAAGTTATTTAATTTCAGTAAAGTTTGAAGACAGGCATATTTAATGCTGAACGCATTCACAATATGAACTAACAAGTGCAATTCACTTATTCTCTATAAGATCTTAAAAGTTGATGGGCTTGCCGAAATAGGCTGCTAGATGAGCTTCTCTGAGCGCCTCAGCGCATGTCTGAAAGAAAGAAAAGAAATATAAATCACTGATAAAGTAATTCTGATAAAATAATTCTATTTAAATTTCCTCTCAGTTCAAGTACTTAGGATGGTATTCATAGTCCATTCTTATTTCAAGACTGTCTTAAGTAATGTCTTAAAACGCTAATGGTTAACTGGCCTTCTGATTAGTTCGTGACTTCTTAAGACTGTACTTAAAACGGTTTTGAATATAAGATCTGATTATGAATACTGGCCTTAGAGTCAATTTCAGCAAGAAATAACAGTCAAGTATAATGAGTAACATGATTTGTTAAAAAATATTAAGAATTATTTTTTACTCATTCTTTTGCACAAAATTAAGTTTCTAAATATATAATATTTAGTTATCAAGATGATTAATTGTACAAGGATCATCCCATCATATGTGCAAATCGCGAAGAGGTTGTAATGTAAAATAAAATTAACATTAAATTCTTACCGGATGTGCATGGCATACGCGGGCAACGTCTTCCGCACTGGCGCCATACTCCATCGCAAGAACCGCTTCGTTGATAAGCTCTCCCGCAGCCGGTCCGATCATGTGTACGCCCAGGATCTTGTCTGTGTTGCTATCGGCGAGTACCTTGGCGAAGCCGTCCGCCTCGAGATTTGTTTTCGCTCGGGAATTCGCCATGAACGGGAACTTACCGACCTTATAATCGATGCCTTCCTTCTTTAGATCTTCTTCCGTCTTGCCGACCCAACCTACTTCCGGATGCGTATATATAACGCTCGGTACGCAGTTATAGTCGATGTGAACCGCACCTACACATTACGAAATAATCCACATTTAATCATATCGAACAAAAAAAAAGGGAACAAATTCATATTTTTATTTGTATGAGGGGAAATTAAAAAGTAGAGCGAATTTATTCATTCTTCTCATATATGTTAGCAAAATATATATACCGTTATTTCTCAATATAATCGTTTAGCTAATTCAGCTTTGCAACACATTTTGTGTCATAAGTTTTCTGATTTCGCTTGTGAAACAGAACTAAAACCACGTGTATTGCTTCTTAAACTCTAATACAATTGGAATTTGTCACTAGTCACGTAGGACTTTCTTCAATGGTCTAAACAAATTAGAAATAGGGGACAATAAACTGAATGTGAAAAGTTTAATTTTTATTGATCTAGAATTTAGGAAACGATGTGGTTTCATGGACAGATAAACCTTCTTCGCATACTAAATGACTTATGGATCGTTACAGAAAATATATTACAAAGCTAAGTAATTGAGAAATAATGTTGTATAGAGCTTGCTGACGTGTATTGTACGTGAAGAATAAATTCATTTTACTTTTTGATTTTTCTTTATCTTTGGCTTAAAATAAGATGAGCTAATATATAATACTTAAAATGCAAATGAAAATTACCTCCGGCAATACCCTCCACTGTAATTATACCTTCGTCCTCAGCCTTGTGAGCCAACATTGGTCCGTGAATGCAGTCACCAATAGCATAAATACTACGAATTTAATTATGAAAACAGTTATTTGGAGTCAATATTTTGTTGCAGGTGTATGTATATTGGAGGAAATTAAAATTGCAAAATGACATTTAATTTCTCATTGAAATTTTGTAGTTTACCTAGGCACTACTGTCTGGAATCGATTGTTCACGGGTATCCTTCCTTTCTCGTCCCTTTCGATGCCCATATCCTCCAGACCTAAGTTTTGTGTGTACGGCCTTCTGCCGACACACACTAGCAACACGTCGCACGCCAAGTCCTCCTTTTTGCTGGAGTCTTTCGCATCCTCGACGGAAACTGAGATCTCATTGCCACGCTTGTTAGCAGCCATGACTTTCGTTCCCAGTTTAAACTTCAGTCCTTGTTTCGCAAGTACCTTCTGCATGGTTTTACTAACTTCTCCATCAATACCCATACCACCGATCGTCGGCATGAATTCAACGGCCGTTACATCGGAACCCAGTCTGTAGAAATAATTATTTTAGCGAGAATGAATAATCATCTTTTTCTATATTGAAGGATACTTTTATTGTAAATTTAACGCTTTACCTCTGCCAAACTGAGCCTAATTCCAATCCAATGACACCAGCTCCGATAACAATAAGCCTCTTGGGAACTTCACTGAGCGAGAGTGCACCCGTCGAGGACACGATTTGTTTCTCGTCGATTTCAATGCCGGCGAAAGGCGTAACTTCACTTCCGGTCGCTATCAGAATATTCTTTGTGTTGATAGTCGATTCCACCGATCCGTCAGGTTTTAGAGCAGTAACCTGGTTTTTGCCTGTGATTTTTCCATGACCTTTAACCCACTCGACTTTGTTCTTTTTAAACAAACCTGCTATACCACTGGTTAAAGCTTTGACTACATTTGTTTTCTGTTCCATAAGTTTTTTGAGATCCAATTGAACATTTGATACTGCAAAGAATAATCCATTATCATTTAATTTTTCATAAACGATTTGTTTAATGTTTATTTCTTTTAATGTAGATTAACTTTAATCTTGGTTTAATTTACTTTTTACGTTCTTCTAGTTCTAAGAATTAGAAAAAGAATAAATTAAGAGTAAATTAAAAAGTAAATCAAGATTGAGATGAAACCAAGATTAAACTTAATTTACATTGGTAAAAATGAGCCTAACTCAAAATGAGTCTTACTTACCAACAACTCCACGACTTGCTAAATCCCCGGTATGTGCCATGTGATAATAATGTGAATTGTTTAAAAGTGATTTTGATGGAATGCATCCAACATTAAGACACGTGCCTCCCAGAGTTGAGTCCTTCTCTACACACACGGTCTTCATGCCCAATTGTGCAGCTTTAATTGCTGCTACATATCCACCAGGACCAGACCCAATTACCACTATATCTGCATCCAATGTACTGGCATATCTGCGCTGTTGGGTGGCCGTCATACCTGGTAGAACACGCTTTATGCATGTTGGCTGATAACAAATGAGAAATGATACTATAGCAATTGATGATCAATGAGCATACTTGGCAAAAAAATTAATAATTTAAAAATTAAAAAATATAAAATGTAATACATGTAAAAAAATATATTTAACGTATATAAAGGACTTACTGAAACAGTGGGCTAATTTATATTTTGTAAAAATGAAGCGAATAAATTCTAAAGTTAAAGTGATGGAGAAAATACAAATATTTTATTTTTATTGGAGTTGATTCCGTTTTACAAA
>NW_017304228.1:2356145-2364551 GCF_001594115.1 Trachymyrmex septentrionalis | reverse complement strand
CATATATATATGATATAAATAAAATTTATAAAGTTTTTAAAAATTTTTGTCATTCTGTTATCATTCTGTTTTTATTCAGCTAAACCTTTATTTTTATTCTTTTGAGTGCAGAAGGTGTAACATAGAAACTGAAAAGAACAGATTCGGTGATATACTAACACAGAGAAAGAAATGACATAACCAATCTGTGAAGCTACTTGCACACAATACAGAAACTGTAAGAGTTTTTCAGCGAGCTCTAAAAATCTAACAAATAGGTCTAGATATCTGTGCAGGCATAAATATCAATTCTCTAATAAACTAAGATCATATTAATGATGCCTACAAAATGTTACGAAAGCGGATATCACGAAATATGTATTCTGCACGAAATCATCCATTCACGCGTGACTTACCCTAATCGATGTGGTCACCAGGTTCCAAAAGCTGGCTTGCATCATACTTTCAAAATACGAAAATATACCTCGAATCCCGACAATAAATACGGAAGGAATAGAAAGGGAAAAAAGTTCGGCAGTGAAATAATGAAGGTCTACCGGTTATCGCGACAGGTTCGCCTCTCGAAAGGTGCTGATAATTCAGTGATTATAGAACACATTTAGTTCGCTAAAGGCGTCGAAAGATGACGCTAGGAATTCCATCAAGAGGTCAGCAGGTTACTTTCAATTCATCGATAGCACCGCAAGAAGGCGCACCAATTTTCAAAATGAGGCGCGTCATGGAATAAAAATGGCGACAGTTCGCGGTACTTTGTTAATCTAGTGACTTTAAAAGATTGTCAAGTCAAAGAGGAGCACAAATTTCGGCTATTATAAAAATCAGTTTATGGTAAATTGGATAATAATTCGGAAAGAATGGGCATTGTTTTTATTCGTAAGTTTATTTCGAGAGGAACTTTTTCAGATAGAGCTGTAATAATAAACAATAAAGTTATCAGACTTTCATTTTATTACAGTGACAAATATACACTCAGGAATTATATATTGTAGATAAAAAATAATTAATCAAACGAAAAAGAAAATAGGTAGTTGATACTTGTGTCATCAAGTGGAGAACACTAAGTGTGAAATTGTAATATTGATTTCTATTAATAACTATAGTGCTTACTGAGGTGAATATTAATTTCTAAAATTGATTTGCTTGTGAACTTAAAAAATGACTAATCAAACGAAAAAGGATAGGAAATCATCATTCTTAATCTTAAGTTTTTCTGTATGATATAGTCTTAAGATTAATCATTGCATTTCATATTAAATAATGCAACTTTTGTGTGATGAAAATTCTCTCAGATTAATTTTAATGATTAACCTTAAGACTATGGCACACAGAAAAACTTAAGATTAAGAATGATGGTTTCCTACCCTTTTTCGTTTAATTAATCATTTTTTAAGTTTAATTAATATTTATCTCAGTAAGCACTATAGTTATTAATAGAAACATCAATATTACAATTTCACACTTAATGTTCTCCACTTGATGACACAAGTATCAACTTGTGTCATCAAATGAAAAGCATACAGTATTTACAATATAAAATGCAATATACACTCTAAGAGAGTGAAAATATTTCACTTCTTGAAAAAGAATGAAAATTATTGTTACAAGAAGTGAAATATTTTCACTCTTTTTTGAAAGTAGTTGTATTTTCACTATCTTATGAGATTTCACTCCAAGAAATTTAGAATGTAATAACATATATATTACATGACACTTACATTGTTTAGTATGAAATTATAACATTGATATTATGTTACTTTTTAGTTGGTGTTTACTTAGAATTTGTCTACATGATCTATTAATTTTGTGAAATTGAATTTATAATAGACAATATCTTTTATTTCTTTTTTTCGTTTACTTCACTCAGATTGTTTTGTATCAGCTTGCATACAGCCGGGAATGAGTTGAAGATCTCATAATCGTATTCTATTTTGAAATTTATCAGCCATCCTTTTCCTGCTCGATGATTTACGTCCCACTCACGCGGATATATCTTATTTTTCTGTTGAGCCATATGATAAGCCACATACGGCAATCGTTCTAACGTGCAGGCCTGACATATGCAATGGGCTTGCGGAATTGCGGCCAAGAGCTTCAATAACAGTAACTCCTCTTTAAACGAGAAAATTCTCCCGGTTCCATTGTACTCGTACATCTTCGCCCCAGAATTTTTGAAGCGGAGTACCTCCTCACACAGTGTCTCGAAATCAAGTTCATAATTCTTAGCGACCAATTCCTCTTTTGCTCCAGCTAGAATATCGTTTACTGCTGCTTCGAATCTCTGTGTTAATTCGATATATTCTTTCGTTTCCTCCTTAACTTTTATTTTTTTAAGCATAGGTGCATAGTCCCATTTTTCGCACATTTCGGCGATTACTTTAGATCTTTTTCTACTTGAAGACATGGCTATTGCTTTGCTAAACCAAGTTTGTAATAAATTAGTATTTTCATCCATTTCATTACAGTAACCTAAGAAAAAAAAAATAAAGATGATTATATACTTAAGGATTAGGATAATGTAAAGCCGGGGACACACGATGCTTGTTTCTTGCTGGATTGTTAGCTGGATCAGAATTTTGCCACTGTACTGCACACTTGGCTGCGGTAACTGAAAATGTCAGTATTGGCCAATACGATGACAAGAATCTTATCCAACTAGCAATCTAACAAGAAAACATCGTGTGCCGCTGGCTTTAAGATAGAAGTCGCAAGATCTTTGATTTTGTGATTTCCGTCTGTTTAAGATGAAATCTTATATAAATATATTGAATAATAGTTAAACATAGAATTTCGTAGCGTGCTTTTTTGAATTATTTTTACAAATACTTCTTAACTCTCCGGAGCTAAAATTTCTAACACAGTTACTTACGTTGGATCTGTAAGGCCTATTTAATTTATGTTAATTAAGTGGCACTATTTAGTTTCAAGAAATCAAAGTGATATAACTTGTATACAAAAGAATGGATACTAAATATTTTAATAAAAAAAAATTCGAATTTTGAGATGTAACCACGACCTTGTCACCTCTCCGATTTTTAGGCAGAGATTTCGGTTTTTTGATTAAATCTAAGGTTAATCGTTCACAATTTTGATGATCTTTTTCTTTACCTTTTTTTTAAGTGTGTCAATTTTTCTTCGGATTTTAGAAAAATATTTCCAAAGGAGGCAAATCCGATAGTCTTTTTTTAGAAAATATATTAAAAAGCAAAATAAATTTCAATAATAGCAAACGATCTCCGGCAAGGCTATTGTAATCTCCGACAGAGAGTAGAGCCAAATCTGATGACTTTTTTTGAAGCACTGCAAGACAATTTTTGTTTCGATAATTTCGGTACTTCAATCTCTGGTGAGATAGTAGAATCTTCAGCAAAGGAGAACCGTCGATCTCCGGTGGAATACTAGTGGAAAGATGATTATTAAGATATAACAAAGAACATTCAATCGGTTGATACTTTTTACTAAGAGATTTATAAATGCGTTCAATATAGATCGTCAGTTCCAGAGGATTGAGCAATTAAGATAATATATAATTAACAAAATACAGATAATACTTACAAAGATCTCTAAACGAAACTGAATTTTCGGATAATAATTAAAAAAAAATTGGATTGGAAACTGACAATTGACTGAAACAAACTGAAACAAACAATCAGACTTAAATTGTGTTAATATTTGGAAAATTTAAAGTTTATGTCTTTAGGTAACACAATTTCTCCAATATATCTAAATAAACATGTTTCTTTTCTTTCTTCTTACCTTAATGGCGCTGAACTCAGATCGATAATGTATACTGTAGTAATGTGTTGGTTCTCTGGATAATCTAGACGTTGTATGAAGGTTGCTAGCAAAGCTCTGTTTTCATCCTGCAACAAACGTTATTACATTTAATTATTCAAAGAAAGATAAAATTTTTTCGAACAATATAGTTATTCTTTCTTACACTGCTGTCTTTTGAAATATATATTTTGTATCATTCGTTGCGTGAATTGGAAAAAAAAAAGAGAAATCAGACGTGAGAGAGATTTTTAAATATATCTATATAAAAGACAAATGTTACTCTAATAAAAGTAATTATTTCTTTTTACAAATGTAATATTTGTATTTTTTATAATTACAAAAATTTTATTTATTTCATAATAAAAATTTTTAATTAATCGAAAAAGATAGCAGACAGTCCGCGACGTCATTTTCAAAATCAATGCGCAGAAAGAAGAGAAAATAATCAGTCGTGATTCATTATTTGCAAAATAAGCATTGAATTGTTTCATTCTACGGTTTCAAAGGATACGAGATCGACAAGGGAGGAGGATAAACTTCCAACGATTGATAAAGACGTCGAGACACGCCAAAGAATTTCTTTCTTTGGCGAAAGTCGCGGATCGATTGACGCATGAGCATTTTAGGTGGCGTCGCGACGCCGCCAGCGTCGTCTCGCCTATGCATCCCCCTGTCGGTATAATTCACGACGAGCCCCACGAATTTCTTTTTTTTATCTGTGGGGTAGATCGTGTTGAGAAGGAAGGGAAAGCGTAACGAAAGGAAAAGGAAAAAAAAACCGACGAGGAAGGGAGTGTGAATTAGGGCGATAAGGGGATGAAAGGGCGAAGAGCGAAACTCGAGAAGAGAGAGACAAGAGGATAGCGGGATAATGAGAGAGAAAGAGAAGATGATAATAATAAAGGGGTTGGTAGGAGAATAGGAGATAAAGGGCGAGGGACAAGGAAGGGACATGGGAGAAAGAGAGAGATACTACATGAATAAGCAGTGATGTAAGCGAGTCTCGGAAGGGCCCCTCTTACGCAAGGATGCTTGCATTTTAAATGTTGCAAATCAATAATTGCACGCAAAAATAAAAATAATCTCTCTTTGACGTAAAAAATTCTAATATCGTATGATTTTATATTACTTTCAAAAGCCTCTTATACTTTAACTTTATTAAGATTATTTTTACAAAATATCTTCAGAATTTATGTATTTTAGAAATTATTGAATAAGTAATCTTACGTATTTTAGAATTTACATATATAAAGAATAGAAAAGATGTAAACTTTCTTAGTATCTCTGAAAAGTGTTCCAACCTATACAAAAAATTTAAGAAATTTTTTTAAAACTTTTTATCAGGAAACGTAAATTTTAATAAACATAACAATTAATTAAATTAGAAATAGACTGATTAACGTAAAAGTCGTAATTCGTAAAATTGTTTCCCCTCATTTTAATTTCTTAATCTTTTCTCAAAAATGATTTTTTAAGTTAAGAAAGTAAATAAGAAAAAAAATTAAAAAATGAAAAATATTACGATAAATATGTCATTGTTTTATTGATTTTGTCAGTATTATGAGAATTTAAAAGAAAACGTCCACTTAGGTGTCAATTTTTCTGAGATTAGAATAACACATTTTCAGAATATTTTATAAAACTTTAATTAAATTGTTAAAATTTAAAAAAATCTTATAAACATAGTCTATCTAGAATCAAAGTAATATGTATTAAAATTCTAATAAATTTTATGGAATTGGCAGGCTCACATAGAGATAAGTGTACAATTATGTAAAATTTATTTTACTTTTTGGTAAAAAAAAGACAGCGATTGTTTTATAGCCACTGTAAGATATTTTTTACATTTTATAAAGTAAATTTTGAAAATCGTTCGTGCTTACAGTCTTGAGAATAATATGATTTACTTTACTGTAACATTGACTGAATTTACTGTAATTATAATGTACTACCCCTCCGGTATTTTTACTTTTAGAGATAAGTTAATGTTATCATAAATTCAAAAATATCGAAAATAGTCCAGAATATTTTTACTAGTCTTGTAAGGAAAAAATTACTCAACCATTTTTTTTTTTCGTATAGCAAGTTTCATCGACATTGGCGCCAGACCACTTTTCCACGCGCCACCCTGTACATTACGCGTGCGTAGTATGAGCGTAACGATCCCTCGTAAGTGCGAGAGAGAAAGGAGGACACACAGAAGCGAAAGGAAGAAAGAGATCGAAAAGGGAGGAGAAAGAGGGGTGAACGTCTCGCTCGCCGAGGGGTGTCGCGGGGCAACAGATGTCCTTCCGCATGACGCACGCGGGGTGCTCGTCCCTCGCGGAGAGGTAGTCTCGCGTCTGGTGGTCTCTGCATGCGTCACGTCGCGAAATTGCAGAGTGTGTGACTGTGTCCTCGCGAAGGATCAACCGGGCGAAGGATCTCATTAGACGAAACAGGTAAGAGTGACTTACGATCATCAATTCACCTTGATGAATTCTACGCGTCCTCTCTGTAATCCAATCCCGTGTGGTAAATGAATTGCTTGGCGCGGTCCCTTCTGTTGGAAATGTCAAAAATTCTCACGCCGCAAACGAGTGCGATCGAGAAAATATCGAGTGGTTATTCCCACCCCGTGTGAGATATATTTAGCTCTCGACATATAGCTCGATTTATTCGCCGGACGTGGTCGGACGATTTGCCGATACGCAAGCCGTTTCGTTTTCGAGGATAAGCCAACGTTGTGTCTCGTATGTAAAGTAAAGTTGAATTGAATGACGCTCGTGTAAAAGGAATGATTTTGCGAAAGTATCTAAAAATTTGACTTATACGAGTAATTTTTTTTAGTTATTAAGTTTATATAATAATAATAATAATAATAGTTTATATAATTCCTGTATACAGAAATATCTTGAATATTTAATCATATGGATATCTTATAGACATTATATCTTTAAACTGTCCTTATGATATAATTTAGACATTTCTGTTGTATAGGATTACGTAAGACGCTCAAATTAGTTGCTAGAATGTCAAAACATTTTTTATTAGCTGCGTTTAGCAGAGAAAGTAGCTTTATAATTGTTGCAAAATTTTTTAAGATAATTGGTCCTGCTCTTAGTTCCTCATTAAATCTAAATGTATAAATTAATCAAGTGTTAAAGTATTTCACAACAGTTGGAAAGCTGCTTTCTCTGCTGAACGCGTCCATTGCTCATCATGCTTGAGATTCTTACATAATTATTTTGATAGTTCAATGGAATTATTTCCAGATTAGCTAAACTTTTAGATGTATTTCGGCAAAATCGTTCTTCCATATGGCAATCGCGCAGTAAATATATATGTATATCTTGATAACGTCGTTGTTTTAAAATCTATTTTAAAATACCCCTTCACATTCACCTCTTCGTTGATCCGTAAATAATTATCGGAATTTCTTTCAGCCGTTCGTCTGCGAAATGTACGCGTGAAATGTCGCTGGACGTGCGCCGCGCGGCTTTCTCCCGACGAAGGGCATTCTCTGGTTAGCGCGCGATGTGCGAGGTATCGAAGAGCCAACGCAGGACGTTCCGGGACCAGGACCCACCGCGAATATGCAACAAGAGCGCGGAGAACCTGCTGCGAGACGAGCTCGAGTTCTCGCGCTCGACCCCGAGCTCGCCGACGACCCTTCAGCGCGCCGTCAGCCTCGAGAAGTGCTTCAGCGAGCCTGAGTTCTTCCAGAAGCAGCGCGAGCTGCTCTCGAAACATGAACAACGGTCGAAGGATGGCGACGGTGAGGAAAACGTCATCCCTGGCTCCGCACGTGTGGACGACGATTCTGGGAGTACGGCCGCAAGCATCGAGGAACTCTCGAAGGAATTCTCCGCCAAAGTGCCTTCCCCTTGCGAGCAGGCGAGCGAGGTAGGAGCGAACAATTGTGTCAAAGAAAAGTCTTTAGAAAGACAAATCAATCTTTTCGTCACAATTTTCTCGTCAATGTTTTCATCATCATTTTTTCGCGAAGTCGACTCTGCAAGAAGATTGTAAATCAATCACACTGAGGCCCAATTTTTCATTATCTGATTAACTTGTGGCTGATTAAGCTAATGTTCACTCAATAGGCTTCACCCGTAACATCATCATAGATTAAGTCCATTGGGTAAAACACTAAGTTAAGTCTAACCACAAGTCAACAAAGAAAAAAATGAAAAACTCAGCCTGAGAAAAAAGGTATTTGTGACTGTGATTGCATGATAAAATAATTGTCGTTATGAGCTCCATTTTTGTAGTTATTATGTATGCTATGATGTTAGTAATAATAATTATATTTAGAGTTCTATATAAAAAATATATATAATGTTAGTATAGAAAGTGATTATAAACAATAAAAGGAGCCACACGCAGGATCTTTCTCGTATTTCAAGTCTTGTATTTTAAATATTTACGTTAATAATATAAAATAATAAAACGTAGACACGTTTTTACCAAGATCAGATCATTTTCAGGATGTCAAAGCAATAAAGTATAGATGTATAATTAACAAATTATAAATAAGTATCAGAATAATAAAAATGTCATAAACGAAATTGACAAATGATTATATTGCATAATTATTGTACCATGCAATTATAGTCACAAATCCCTAACACTTTGCTCTCTGCTATTACT
>NW_017304228.1:2350279-2356045 GCF_001594115.1 Trachymyrmex septentrionalis | reverse complement strand
CGCAAGCCGTTTCGTTTTCGAGGATAAGCCAACGTTGTGTCTCGTATGTAAAGTAAAGTTGAATTGAATGACGCTCGTGTGAAAGGAATGATTTTGCGAAAGTATCTAAAAATTTGACTTATACGAGTAATTTTTTTTAGTTATTAAGTTTATATAATAATAATAATAATAATAGTTTATATAATTCCTGTATACAGAAATATCTTGAATATTTAATCATATGGATATCTTATAGACATTATATCTTTAAACTGTCCTTATGATATAATTTAGACATTTCTGTTGTATAGGATTACGTAAGACGCTCAAATTAGTTGCTAGAATGTCAAAACATTTTTTATTAGCTGCGTTTAGCAGAGAAAGTAGCTTTATAATTGTTGCAAAATTCTTTAAGATAATTGGTCCTGCTCTTAGTTCCTCATTAAATCTAAATGTATAAATTAATCAAGTGTTAAAGTATTTCACAACAGTTGGAAAGCTGCTTTCTCTGCTGAACGCGTCCATTGCTCATCATGCTTGAGATTCTTACGTAATTATTTTGATAGTTCAATGGAATTATTTCCAGATTAGCTAAACTTTTAGATGTATTTCGGCAAAATCGTTCTTCCATATGGCAATCGCGCAGTAAATATATATGTATATCTTGATAACGTCGTTGTTTTAAAATCTATTTTAAAATACCCCTTCACATTCACCTCTTCGTTGATCCGTAAATAATTATCGGAATTTCTTTCAGCCGTTCGTCTGCGAAATGTACGCGTGAAATGTCGCTGGACGTGCGCCGCGCGGCTTTCTCCCGACGAAGGGCATTCTCTGGTTAGCGCGCGATGTGCGAGGTATCGAAGAGCCAACGCAGGACGTTCCGGGACCAGGACCCACCGCGAATATGCAACAAGAGCGCGGAGAACCTGCTGCGAGACGAGCTCGAGTTCTCGCGCTCGACCCCGAGCTCGCCGACGACCCTTCAGCGCGCCGTCAGCCTCGAGAAGTGCTTCAGCGAGCCTGAGTTCTTCCAGAAGCAGCGCGAGCTGCTCTCGAAACATGAACAACGGTCGAAGGATGGCGACGGTGAGGAAAACGTCATCCCTGGCTCCGCACGTGTGGACGACGATTCTGGGAGTACGGCCGCAAGCATCGAGGAACTCTCGAAGGAATTCTCCGCCAAAGTGCCTTCCCCTTGCGAGCAGGCGAGCGAGGTAGGAGCGAACAATTGTGTCAAAGAAAAGTCTTTAGAAAGACAAATCAATCTTTTCGTCACAATTTTCTCGTCAATGTTTTCATCATCATTTTTTCGCGAAGTCGACTCTGCAAGAAGATTGTAAATCAATCACACTGAGGCCCAATTTTTCATTATCTGATTAACTTGTGGCTGATTAAGCTAATGTTCACTCAATAGGCTTCACCCGTAACATCATCATAGATTAAGTCCATTGGGTAAAACACTAAGTTAAGTCTAACCACAAGTCAACAAAGAAAAAAATGAAAAACTCAGCCTGAGAAAAAAGGTATTTGTGACTGTGATTGCATGATAAAATAATTGTCGTTATGAGCTCCATTTTTGTAGTTATTATGTATGCTATGATGTTAGTAATAATAATTATATTTAGAGTTCTATATAAAAAATATATATAATGTTAGTATAGAAAGTGATTATAAACAATAAAAGGAGCCACACGCAGGATCTTTCTCGTATTTCAAGTCTTGTATTTTAAATATTTACGTTAATAATATAAAATAATAAAACGTAGACACGTTTTTACCAAGATCAGATCATTTTCAGGATGTCAAAGCAATAAAGTATAGATGTATAATTAACAAATTATAAATAAGTATCAGAATAATAAAAATGTCATAAACGAAATTGACAAATGATTATATTGCATAATTATTGTACCATGCAATTATAGTCACAAATCCCTAACACTTTGCTCTCTGCTATTACTAAAGTTGAGACATTTACAAAAAGAGTTGGTTGGCTTAGCTTCTAAGAGGCAGATAATGAATGAATTGCATCAACTGATTCCATTCGCCCTATCGCAGATTGTTCTCATTTAGAGACATTTGAGCTTAAATTTTGAAAGTTTAAAAAAAAATGCGAAGACCGAGGGATATGATTTTTCATAATTGCTCCACAATATAAATTAGAGACAAAAAATAAATTTATATCGCTTTATTAGAATTATCGGAGTAATTTAGAATTATGGGGCTAATCGGATCATATTAAATGTTATATTTAAGCACTTGCAGCTTTTTTTTAGAAATATCAGGTCATTCAATTAAGAAATAATCTGGAGCATCGATTGACTCACGTTTCTTCTTGATTTAATTATCAACATCGACAAGATCCTCATAAAATAACTAGAAGTAAGCTAAATATATCCCACATCTATTCAAGGATACACGATACGCATCCAATACGATATTTAAAGCGTTCTACATACATCTTGAGAGTCATCTTTTTTTATCGAGAATTCGAAATCGGACATTATTTCTTTTTGTAATTTCTCCAGAACTCTTGCAATCAAATATCACCTGAATGCTTTTACACGACTTATGACGCATTTCCCAAGTGTCGATATTCAATACTTTTATGACTCGCTCAACTCGTTTTTCTGCGGAGAAATTAAGTTATCGATTAGCAGCGATATAATATTCAGAACATGACTGCCGCGTGTTGTACGTGTGACAACAAAAATCTCAGATAAAGCGGTTAGTTGAACGTGAGTCACCGGTGTTTTTCGCTTTGAAAACTGGAAAGAGTTGCATCGAATTTTCCAGCGAAGAAACATGTTTTTTATGGAATAAAAAAATCTTGCTTGATTTAGCGTAACGGAGAGACGTGTTTTGGACCTGATGGCTAACGTTGCCACCGACCTGGTGTCCGATCCGGTCGCAACGGTATATCTCTCAGTCGATTTCTTGTTCTTTTTTATACTCGATCTTCAAAACGGGTTCTATTCGACCAGCGACAATAGTCCGATTAAGTGAAAACAGAATAGTGTTAGACAAATAAAATATAAATGCATTAGTTCAACTTGGGCCAAAATGATCCTAAGATTAATTTTCATCGCTTTTGCAAGTACGCAGAAATTATTAAGTAATTCTTACATATATTTTTAATCTCTTCAAGAAGTATTTGCAAGATTATATATTTAAAAAATTATACATAAATATAATAACTATTTATTTAGTGCTCCTAGTATTTCAAAGGAAGAAAATGTGTCTACTGTTAAATTCATATACCTAATACTGAATTACATTTTTAATCATTTCTATTAGTCGTACTTAATACGGCGTTAATTTAATTAAAATAATATAGTTAAACAATGTAACTTAAGAAAATGTATCAAATTTGACTCAAATCTAATTTATTACTTACTCTCTAAACTCTTTGAAGTGAAATCTTATTCTAAAAAGTATAAAAATTGAGTCAGTCTTGAAAAAGCGTGAGGTTCACTCTAAAAGTTTTAGAGAATGCACGTTAGATAAACATTGTTTACTTTAAAATTAATTACAGAAATGAATTGATTTACATTTTGATACACATGGAAGTTAAAAATAACAAAATATTATTTTAAGTTAAGAAAGGATTACCATTACTAGAGCCTTTGATATTTAACAGGACACGAATGATCTAATCATGTGTACCTACTAAGGATTAAAAATAATGCACTACTCGAACCGAAGCAAGAACATTTCCGCCCCGTTCGAGTCGTACGAAATTTATCTCTTGGTCGACGTGTACAGGTGCACTATCGACCTGCGCGAGAACATCGTCGAACTGAAGTATCGGAGGAAGCGTCATACGCCTCGCCGAAGAAACAGCAAACTCATTCGCGCGGAATCGCCGGCCTTCGCTTTTGTCGGTAAAATCTCGTGTCACGGTTTTTTTTTTCATTACTGACGTAACGATCGAAGCTATGGGCGCGAGATTTGTTTCCCCAGACAATTAGGAATTCCACCTTTCATTTATCAGGAATAATGTGGAAATTATTGTGCAAGAAATGTAGAAAGTATGTATCATTCTTCGTCATTCTTATATCATTCAGAATTCGGAGTATTATAAAGTATAAAGTGAAATCGAACGTAGTAGTTCTTTCTATTTAATTTTTAATAAAATTTATATTAGTTCGAGAAAATAAAGCATAAAGATATATACTCCCCTAATTATAAGAGATTTATATGCTTAAAAATTTATATTATAGATATTCGTTTATGATATGTTGTGTTAATTAGCATTCGTGAAATTTTCACTAAATTTGTATGCTGTTAAAACATACTTATCTTTCATTCATATCAAACAGATTTCTCGTTGGTAATAAAACTTGCTGAAAAGTCTGCGTAATAACATTTAATTTTTAATAAACTTTAATAGAATGCCAGACAAAACATAAAGATATTTCAGGTATGAAAGATACAAGCTGTAAAAAAAAAGAATAAGTGTTAAAAAGTAGATAATGAAAAAGTTCTTAACAAAAAATGGAATCTGATATATTATTTTGATTGCGTAAGCTTTATTCGTATTACTCATTTTACTTTCTTTATGATTATGAAATCTACCGTTATTTAAGATAAACATGAAAATTAAAATTCGTTATTAAAATTTATATGTTTAAAAATTCATATATTGTAAATATTCGTGTATAGTATATCGTGCTAATTAGCCTTTGTGAAATTAAAATTCATTATTATATATAATTTATTCAAAATTTAAATATTACTATATAAATATTTATCTGTGGCATATATGTCATGCTAATTAGCGTTCGTATAATGTTCATCAAATTTGTGAGCTGCGCGAACATACTTATTTTTCATTCATATTATGTATTGTAGTTGTCGCGTCGGTAATGCAACTTGCTGTCTACGTAATAACTTGTTCCTTTATTTATGCTGATGGGGTACACTATACATGCACGGTAATAAAGTTGCGTAAATAGATTTGAAACCAGCATTTGTGCCACTTGATACGCATATGCCTGCTATCCTTGAGAGACTTAAGAAACTCTGTACTGTTTTATGGCTCCGTCACTTTCTAGACTCTCATCATTTTTATCATATAACCCGTCTATACGAGTCGATTTGCCCAGTTTTAGCAACTGGATACGTTCTTTATCATATAGGTTTATAAAATTATGCTTATATCAAATTGAGTGACACGTATTTACTAATGTGAAGGATTTTACGACTTGGGCAATATCGTAACATACAGAGATATAAACAAACTTATTTTCTATTAGAGTTAAAACAAAACGCAAATTTTACATAGATAGCATAATTTATAATATATCATGATGATAAATTAAAACTATATTATTAATTAAATATATAGATGTAATATATATTTAACCATATATCTATTATATAAATATATAATAGAAATTATTGAAATATATTTACAATAAATAGAGAAAATCAGAAATTCAAAAGTATGGAGATTTCTATTCAACAATATAACTGTAATGTAATACGTGTGTTATTTAAATTACAACTAACAGGTACGTTGCATGTAATTTGTGTTCACTAGGGTAGGGAGGTTTAAAATTTCAAAAATTGACTAGTGTTAATTGTTTTTTATAAGGCCGCGAATAATTATAAACTTTTTTTATTTTTAAAGATGTTAATTATAACTATAACAAAAAAATAACTATAATAGGCTAATGAGAGTCAGCAACGATAAACGGCGCAATTATTTAGTGAACAATCAATAATTAAAAATTGGATTGATGTCTTCTTTATTTCGACTCTCTTTGGAGTTCTTTTTAA
>NW_017304228.1:2347209-2349816 GCF_001594115.1 Trachymyrmex septentrionalis | reverse complement strand
ACGCTGCATCTTTGTCAATTTGCGAATGATTTAAACATTATGGACATGTGAGTTAATTATACTTGTATCATTCTTGTTAAAAAGAACTCCAAAAAGAGTCGAAATAAAGAAGACATCAATCCAATTTTTGATTATTGATTGTTCACTAAATAATTGCGCCGTTTATCGTTGCTGACTCTCATTATAGTTATTTTTTTTGTTATTGTTTAAAATTCAAAAGTCCTAATATAATTATTGTTATTGTTAATTATAACATTCTAAAATAAGAAAATCCATTGAGAGTCAAGTCAATAATATAGACATCCTAATGTAATAAAAGGGAAACGGTGTCATAGTTGTATCCACAGACTTCTATATATATTAGACTGCTATGAAGGAATAATGATTCTAATTTATCAGAAACCGTATTATGGTGTATCCGATATCTATAGGTTGAAATCTTTATTCCTTATGCCTAATTCCTTATTCCTAATTCCTTATTCCTAATTCCTTACTCCTTCTATTGTGGCTTGTGGCTGTACCTTAACTCGTTTGAAAAAGTAACCTCTATTTTACTATACGCATTATACGCATGCGTAAAAGATCGTATCGTGTACACGTGATGTACATTTGTACATGCGCACTCATTAGTACACAAACGTATTTCAATAAGATTAATCTAATTTAACAATATTAAAATTATTTAAAAAAATTATTAAAAATTATTAAAACTTGTTCCTATAATGCTTAAAGTAACAAATAATAATAAGGTTACACAGAAAGCAACAGGATTTTTCGAGCCAATGATGATATCGTTATAACGAGAATTAAGAAAATTAGTTGCAAATTTAACCTGACTGGTGTTACACATTGATTTCTAAGTTTGTACATCCTTAATCGGATTTAATATCCGTAGTTAAAAATTGACTAATCACAGTTATTCCATATTCTTCAAAGGAATAGCTATAATTTTATAACTACTGGCTGTTAATAAATTTCATTAAGAGTGCTCATATAAACGTAACTAGCCTTGATCACTGTTAAATAATACCTCGTTGGACTCTGCGATAACAGAATGACCATCTTACAATTCTATTTAATTTTAATTCGTGACAAGACAATTCAGCAAGTTATATATACGAGAATATCCACAATTCGTAATTTTATTGAATGCTATTCCATATTTGATTATTTTATCGTTCTGATAAAAGAAGACCAGAAAGATTGATTAAAATGTTTGCATTATATAATTTATAAACAATAAATTAAATTTTGTGTATCAATAATTGTGTGAGCTCTCTTAATGGCTTTTTAATTTCTTTCCTAATTCTATAAGAAATTGAATAGAATTTCATTTTCTTTTACACGTGTTATTATATATATATTCAATTATCTTATTAAATTCAAATATCTTTACCTTTTTTCTGGAATTTCTTCTCCTGAAAAAATATATAATCTTTCAAACGCTGTGATTTTTAGATTATATAGTATTACTAAGAGGTTACGTCTGATCACACGTGCTTACCCAACTAACACAGCCATATTAGATTTTATGTTACTTCTTCCTTCCTTATAAGTTTTGACGCATGCGCAGAACCTATACAATTTCGGGGTCTACTTTAACATGGCTTGTAGTAAGAAGTCAGGCCAATATTATATTCGTCCGTTTTTGTCACATGACAAATTTTTCAAGTCTGTCGATTGAAGACAAAGAAGTCCGAGATCCTCTCTGTCTTGTAGCCAATCGACACAATTAATACGTTTGAAAAATTCGCCGTACGACAAAAAATGAACGCATATAACATTAGCCTTAGGGTGATATTTCATTTGTGCGTTTTTGTCGTACGACAAATTTTTCAAGCCTTTTGATTGGCTATGGGATAGAGAAATCCGAAGATCTCTCTGTTCTGTACACGTTTGTCGTACAACAAAAACGCACAAATGAAATAGCATCCTTAGGGTGGGATTTTATTTGTGCGTTTTTATCGTACGACGAACTGTGCAGGACAGAGAGATTCTTGGATCTCTCTATTCTATAGCCAATCAAAAGGAAAAAATTTGTTGTACGACAAAAACACACAAATGAAATCCCACTCTTAGCAGTTTAGTAGCATATACAGAAAAAAGTCTGTAATTTTACCACGATTCTAATTGAGCGAATTTTGGAAAATCTCAAGAATATTTCTTTCTCTCTTATTAGGCTTTCCTCTATTAATTGTACATGAAAAATTAAAAATAAAAAAATTAACAAAATGGCATTTAAAAAACAAAAAGTTTTGAAAAATTTTACTAGATGCCTTTTGAATAATTTTATTTTTATTTTTATTTTCTCATTAAACGCAAGCTAATTCAAAAAATTTCAATCTTCCTTAGTTTCTTTAAAAATATTTCAAAATACTAAATGTATAAACATACATATTTATTTACGACTAAAATTAACACGTGCTAAGATATTACACAAATAATACTTTCCAGTATAAAGCATGAGAAAAATTTAATACGAGATCGAAATTCCCTTATTTTTTCTCCGGCGTTAACTCCTTTCACAGCTTATTGTTATTAGAGAAAGAGATATTACAAAAATCTTGCCACATATATGAGCGCGAGTGTATGTGTGTATTTTTACAA
>NW_017304228.1:2329809-2347109 GCF_001594115.1 Trachymyrmex septentrionalis | reverse complement strand
AGATATTACAAAAATCTTGCCACATATATGAGCGCGAGTGTATGTGTGCAGTTTTACAAATTATTTAGAAATCATGAGCGATTTTCCGCTTTTAAGTCCGTTGATGCGCCGAGAAATTTTGCCGCCGGATTTTACTTTGAAGAAACATCTCGGGTGAGAACGTGGACGGCTGCAGATGACAGATGCGTCGTTTCTAAAATTCTCAGAACCGTCGCATTAGTGACGGGGTAGGCGAGGTGAGGATTGCGAGACCTGTGGGGGCTCAGAGATGAATTAAGTTTCGAGCCTGGAGGGAGGACGTCTCTGTAGCAGGTTCTTTTTCAAACGCTTACCTTTATGCGGATTTTGGATTAAGGGATAAATCACACAGTTGCACACTGTGCGATATGACGTTTCTTATATAAATAAAGCTGCAGTTTTAAGTGCTTGTGATTTTAAAGATTTTTGTATATAAAAAATTTATACAAAAAAAGAAGAATTTATTTCTAAATATTATTTCCTTCTTTCTCTCTCTCTCTCTCTGATGTCTTTTTACATTCTTCTCTTACACCTGCTATTATTTTTCGGACATTTCTGGTACTTCCTCTTTCCTACAGGAAAGTTTTAAGAACTTTGCGTGTTTAAAATCATGGAGCAAATGTTTCTTGCTTCTCGCTAACCAAATTGTTAAACTAAACGATGTCCGTTGTGTTGTTTCCATAATTATTCTTGCGTGTATAACTCGAGTAATAAGAAGAGATTATTTCTAAATAATTTTTTTTTTCTTATCTCTTTTTCCCTCTCTTGTTATATTTTCACACCCTAAAAATATATACTAAATTTTAATAAATATTTATTTAAATTAAATATTTATTTACATTAAGTATATATATACATATTGATAAAAAGAAAAATTTTTTAATTAAATTAATTCTTGTATTAAATAAATATATTTTTATATTTAGTTAATTAAAAATATTTAATTAATACTTAATAATAATTGAAATATAAATGATGTATTAAAATTTAATATATTTTTTAGTTATCGTTTTTTTCCGGACACTTTTGACATTTCCTCTCTCCCATAGGTCTTAAGAATTTTGTATATTCAAAATAATAAAGAAGCAAGTGTCTCTTGTTTCTCGTTAAGTCACCAAGTTAAGTTGCTGAACTATCAGCTATGTACAATTATTCTTGTAATCATTATCGTATATATAATGCGAGTGATAAATTCAATGAGAACTAGTTTCCTGCAGAATTTATTCATCGTGCTTTATCGTTGGCGCATATGTAAATTTTTCAGAAATTTTAGGAAGTAGCGGCGAGCAATGCAAATAAGAATTTGAGTCTGACAAAAAAATTACGATATATATATCGCAATTTTCCGTGATATCATAAGGAGATGTTCGCTTGCTTGTGCGAATGAGGCGAATTGAGATTTAGCTGGAAATTTGCTCGAAATACACCGGTTATATGGTGCAACGGAGGTCGACGACCGGCAGCGAGTAGCGTTACGATATTGACGAGGAAGCCGTTATTTCGGGGGACGACGATTAATTGCCGAGGCGAGGAGAGGCGGGTCGGGAACGCCGCTGATAAATATTCAATAATCGATTCTTGACGAAATTATCATCGTGCTGAGATTGCTTGCTAATAATCCGTCTGCTTAATCAAGAGTTAGAGGGCGGTAAGAAGAGTCTCTGACGAGCGTTTGTTTCAAATTTATGATCAATCGTTTTGCATAAATTCCTGTAATTTCTGAAATTATAGTCAATTTTCTTCGACAAGAAGAAAATCGAGCTCTTTAACAAATTTTACTTTTATTACCCACCTATCTGTTTTATAAAGTATAACTTAATAAATATTCTTAATTATTCTCATTAAATTGTTAGATGCAAAAATTTAAAAGAAATGTAAATATTGATTATTTGCTACAACAATAAATTAAAAATTATTATTTCGGAATTGTTTATATAAAAAGAAAGAGTTGAACATAAGAAACAAAGGAAACATAAAGAACAAAAGAAAGAACCTATTTTTATTCTTCTACAATCAGTTATTTCACTTAAATTATATTTCCAAATTAATTATTACAAAATTTTAATAATTCAGAATATTCAAACTTATTTTCTAGATTAGATAACTGTGCTTTCTGAATTATGTCGGTATTGTGTCGTTATAGGAAATAAGCAGTATAAAATTTTAATTCTAAATTGTGGTCTCCGTATCTTAGACAATATCTCTGCCGTTATACAATCATATCGTATTATGAACGTTATACAATCATATCTCGTATCATGTTTTATGCAATAACATATATACGTTACGTATTATATGTTATTGCATAAAACATGATACGAGGCGTCAAGGTGCACGTTGCATTCGCAAAATTGCTCGATCCAGAGCGCCGACCAACCAGATGCAGGCTGCATCCCCACGTTGCATCTCCTGTCGGCGGTTCGGTATGAAAGCAGCCTGTTGAGGTCGGCGCGTGGTCTCGCACACGAGTGCAGTGCAGCGCGCGCGTAGTCTCGCCAGTTCGATGTTTACGCTCGTGCTTTAAACATTTTTCACCGCGTACTCCGCTTCGGAAAGCCGCGATCTTGCATCCCGCCTGTGTGTAGTCTCGCTCCGCATCTTCTCCCCCTCGCGCAAGAAGTACAACAGCGTGACTTCACCCATCCGATTCATGCGAAGAGTATAGAACGAGTTTCGCAGATTAGCGACGATACGTAACGTCAGCAGAGTTCGTAAAATTGAGATTTTGACTCGCAGTTTCGATCGACGGTTCTTTATACGCTCTGCTGCACCAGAGACGCCGATTTCGAGGTTTCCGCAATTAAACCGTCTGCGAAGAGATTTAGATGGTCGAACATAACAGTCGATGACAGAGGTAAAGGAAAATATTTACAAAATATGAGAGAGGGAGAGAGAGAGAGAGAGAGAGAGAGAGAGAGAGAGAGAAAGATTTTAATACCATACTACACTGTAAAAAAATTACATATAAAATTTCAACAATTATAGTAAGTAATTTTGAGATACATTATTAAAAGTATTATATATGTATTTGCACACGTAAGTTATATACAACTAATAATAATAAAACTTAACACTAAAAACAAATAAAATTTTAATTAAAGTTTCAAATAAAATTACAAATAATATTTTTCTTTGTGATTAAACATTTCGAACAATAAATTTACAATTAAAGATAAGTTTATAGAAATATATTTACTTAATAATTCGTCAACGAGTTAGAATTTTTCTTAAGCTTCGATACGTAGTAAAAATCTTATCAATATGTAGTAAAAATGCAAATATAATATGTGTTATATTATCATTATGTTATACATATATTACAAATTGTAAAATATACCATTGTTATTATAACTTTTAGTCCGATATAAATACACGTAGTTAGAACTAAAAGTCTAAATTTTTGTAAAAATGCACAATATTAAATATTTCCACTATAAATTACATAATTTTTATATATATTATTATTTATGCAATTTTACATATTTTTTGTAATGTATATTTATACCATAAATTCTGCGGTTTCAAGAGATTCGCGAATTAATATCTGACAAACGTCAATGATAATAGACATTCGAGGATAAATTGTAAAAAGACATTTCAATTATTATCTATGTATTTTATTTCACATACTTTTTAGCACGAATAGAAAATTATTTCGCTTTACGCAATTTGTTCTCGTATACGAAAAAATTGTATACGATAAATTGTATACGATACAAATTTTAACTTTGACGTTTTCACTACTAACACGTTGCACATGCATGACGCAGATCGTTACGCGAATCGTATGGTATCACATGTACATGACGCATAGAAGCGAAAATGTCAAAGAAATTGTCGATCTCACATTTCTCAAACATTGATAAGAAACTTACGTTAGCAAATGTTTCGTTTTACAATTAGATACTGATTATTAGAATTATAGAGATAATCTTTTTTTTTTTTGTTTAGTTTTACCACGTTTATCTGAATTAAATTTGATTAATTGAATTAAATATAATTATTTGAAAGTTTGACGTAAGATCAAGTATATGTCTAATCGTATTTTTGAGAATCTTTATTTTTTCAGTAAAATATTACGCTTTTCTGAAAATGTTTATCACATGAGTCTGTTATTATTTCTTCTTGTTTGTCGAACGTTCAATTGTTACTTCTCTGATAATTTTTATCTTGCTATTGTTTTCTTGTTAGTTGAATTTTCAATTTCGACCACCCACTACAATAAATTCACTTTTTTTTTTTTGCGAAGCCATAAGGGGCAGTTCAATGCAAATATCGGCAAACTGCAACAAAGCAGCCGTATCGGCAGGATGCAGTCGAACTGCACCGCAACATTTTTTGAGTGCACCATCGATCATACACGAGATATAGCGTTTTCAGTTTATATCGACCAAAATCAAAGATAATTTGTGTGTATATGTGTGTGCAAGAGATAAAAAGCAAAGAAAAAGGTAAAGATAACAGAGAGAGTACATTTTTAATTGGAAATATATTTTACATATCTGTAAATATCGATTGTTAAGCATTTCACGATTTTACAGCAAATTTATATCAGAATTTATATCTGAATTTGAAATATCAATTTTGTCGCAAATATACACACTGAAAAAATTTTTTTGTTAAAAATGAATAGATCAATAAAATTCTTATTATTAGAATTCCGATCTTCATATATTTAGTTATCTGGTTGTCCCAACTAGAATTATAATTGATTTTATAAGAAAATTCGTCCAGAAATTTTTTTTAGTGCATAAATTTATATCGATTGAAACAAGAAAGTAAAGATTAGGGATCTGATTCTCGAAAAATATCGCATAGAAAAAACTAAGGAAATCTATAATAAACATAACGTATAATAATATTGTAATATTTCCGTACATTTTTGTACACAATATTTTTCAAGAATCCAGGTCCAGATCGATGAAATCGTGTCTGAGATGACTGCGCTACAAAGGAATTCGAAGACTTCGAATGTTTATCTAGGTAGTTACGTAGCGGTCGAAAGATAATAGTAAATCCTCAACGATAATAAACGCAGGCGCCGCGCAGTATCGCGACCTTGGAATTTCGTCTTTCTTTCGCGCCGCCCACATCGCGACGCAGATTATGCGTGTAACGTATGACCGAGTGCAAATAAGCAAGCTTCGCGAATCGTCGGTGTGAAAGGCGACGGGCGAAGCCCGTCGTTAACGATTACGTAACGCAACGGGAAAACGCCTTCCTTCGCGACATACCACGCCCGTCGTATGTAAGTACATACGTATGTGTGTCGTGAAATAGAATCCTCCGCGGCCTTTGCGTATTTCGTCATCATCAGTTCGCAACTATTTCTTGTAATCGCACTGTTCCACCTGTAATGGAAATGTTAAAAATTACATTTTTACAAAAATTTGTACTTTTACCTCTAATTGTATGAATATTCATTAGATTAAAAATGATAATAATAATAGTATATATTTTACAATTTTTATTATATAATAATGAACATGAATAGAACAATTTTGCTAAAGTATTTAAAAATGTAGAAATAATAATACTCAAATTGTATAATTTGAATGAATTGAATAGTGTAAGATAGCGAAAGTTGCACATTTTGATGCACACTGTCAAAGATTTCGCACGATCGACTGCTCGAGTTTTACAACTAATTGACTAAAGATAATAGATAAAAAAGTGGTCGCAATGCGAGATACAAACGTTTCGTGTACTTTCGAATCGGTAACGTCAGCGGCAGATTATCGGTCTCGCGGCATTAATTAACTACGAACTAGTTGTGCGCCATGTTCGAAAACTAGTTTCCGTATAGTAGAGAGAGACGAGTATTTTTTCAGGGTGCTGAACTGCGAACTCATTTCCGATGTGGGAAAACAGTTCTACGGCTTTCCATTAAATCGCTGATGAAAGCTAATAGTGTCTAATATAGCGTCTCCTTCTCTTTAGGCGGTAATTAAACGTAAGGGCGCCGCGAAGATGGCGAGACGGATCTCGAGGACACATTGCTGTTGCGAGTCGAGTGCAATCACTGTAACCGCCGTGATTGTTCCACGAATGGTTCTCCAGGTCCTTTAAAACGCGCGATTATGATTCTTAAGCCGAGAAAGACGGATCAGCTCTTGTTCTCTCTCTCTCTCTCTCTCTCTCTCTCTCGCGTGCGCGCGCAGAAATTGCACTTGCCATTGTTCCGTTCCCTTTAACGCAGACGATGACGACGAAGAAATCGAGTCACCACTTTTTCCCTTATTACGCGTGATGAGTTCTCGACTTGTGTACTGCAGGCAAATACCAGGATTGACTTCTTCAACTTCCTGTCACGTCACTTTTTTCAACTCGGAAAATTTCAATGTTGAACCATGTTGAAACTCTAAACGGAAAGAACGGTTTGACTGAAGTATCTAAAAACTTACAATTAATTCAATATAAGTTTGTAAATAATTTTGTTGGACTGAGAATAATTATGCAGGACGTTCAAGCTGGAATGCCAAAAACTTTTTACAGCATTACTTATCATGCTCAAACATGTTACGTAATTGTTTTGATAGTCCAACAAAATTTTCTCTCTGTATCTAACTAAATTTTTAAACAAACCTCTTCTTTCCGTATAAATATTAGATTAACCTGCAATTTTATTTGTGAATATATAATTTTCGATATTTTTAGATATACCCAGAAAACGTTTATTATTAATTTCCTTTATAATGAGATTGCGCATTAATCTGGAAATAGTTAATAATAATTCGGGATAATTTTTACATACCAACAGTAAGAAAATGAAACTCCTTGTCAGTCTCACAATTTTCTTTTAATTAATCAAGAGAACCTCTCTACAATTATTTCTAAAATTTCTTTTTATATTTTTTTAGAAAATATAAAAATATAAAATATTAAGTATATACATAATAATAAAATATGTATACATAATAATCTGAAATATTATGTAATAATTAATTATAAAACAATCGATAGTATACAATATGTAAATAAGTAATAGTAATGACTTTTAATTAGAATGTGAAAATCATTTCAGATGATTGTTTACGCAATAAAAGGAAACGAAATGATCCGTATTTACATTTCACTTTTATTGGCAAACGCATGTATTTAATTAGCATATTAGTATTTCTATTCTCAGAAATAAACGCGCGCATTCATCGATAAAAATGAAATGAATACGGATCAGTGATTATTCTGAGTTAAGGCCAAAGATCGTCTATCTTTTCGCCAACTCATGAGAATCCATCACATAGGCTTTGAATACGAACGCAGTCGTAAATGACTGTTTTATTCATGAAGTATCAAGAGTTCGTCGATCCGTCGTTTCTCTTTGGAAAAGATCGATTTCCAAAGAGAGAGACCGAATCTACGCGACGCGTAAAATTCAGTATATGTACATGCAGAAAGGTGCTATTTCACTAAATGCGTAATTTTGAAACTACATAGGTACAATCTGACAGTTCCGTCCGTAATCACGATATGCGTATTAAAGTGAAAGATCTGCGTCGGATCTGCGTTGCTGTATCGCCTATGCTAAGTCCCGGCATCCTGATGTGCGTGATGCTGTTTTACTTTCTAACGATCCAATACATATTGTGCCGATCAACTGGGATACGCATCACTGACCAGACGGGTGTATCAATCCTTCGATCATCTTTATTTCCTGAACGACCGACAACTTGCATTATCGTGATGGTGACAGGTGACAAATAGAGAGAGACTTGATTTAAAAAAAAAAAGTCAAATTTCTATTTTAATGATAGATTGAATTAATCTGCTTACATATACCTCGGATATTTCCTTCATTACTGAAACATGTAATATATGCGTTCAATCTGCCGCACCGTAGAGAAATTATCGCCCGGGCCGTCACTTCAGTCATTACCATGCCGATTATTATATTAATAATATTTGCAACGTGACTCATCTCAATTAAAGTAACGGTAAACGCCGTTGCGCTCGCGAGTGCGACGTTATGATCTGTGGAAGAGGACTGCTTTCTAAAGACGGTCACACCATATTATCAAGCGGAATCGATTAAATCGCGCGTTCGCGTGTGCACGCCCGTCAAGAGAGATGAAGGAGACAGTAAAAGTGTCTCGCACGTAGATCATATCGGCTACGTAATTCCGTAGATGCGCGATTTCTATATACGAGAAAGCGCCACCGAGATTTTGCACGAAATTTCGCGCGATGTTAATTTTTTAAGAGAGGATAAAAAAAAATGTATTTATTATAAGTCAAATGAATATATGTAGGTTTAATTAAGAGACCGATGGAGATCGGGAAGAATGCGACGTACTACTGTTACATATCAAAGGAGCGACCCAATCTTCTGAGTTAAATAATATTTTGCGTATTAGAGTGCGTATTAATCCATTTCTGCAGTTACTCACGAAAAGGACTTAAGGACTGCTAAAGTACCTAACAATTTAGCTACATATGAATCCAAAATTAACTTTGTTGGATCATCAAAATAATTGTGTAGATGCTGAAACTGATTGCTAAAATGTCAAAATATTTTACAGTGTTTATCATCATGCTTGTGATTTCTGTTTGTAATTATTTTGATGATGCAATAAAATTAATTTCAGACTATCTAATTAGATTTTTAGATATTTCAGCAAAATCATTCCTTTTATGTATAATTTGATTTTATGAATTTAACGGTATAGGAAAATCTTGCTGGAAGTGTCAACGAAGAGCCGACACGAAAAATAATTACGCTAAGATATGAACACTTTAACATACCGCTAATCGCGCGTTAACGCTTTTTCACCATCTTATCGCCTTCGGAACACGCAAAAATCGAGCTGCGCTCGCCGTGCATCGCGACCAGAGCAGATGCAATATGCACACGCCTTCTCTACATCTCTCTCTCTCTCTCTCTCTCTCTCTCTTCAACGATAGAATGTTGCGGGCGATCCTGTTGGACCGGTACTTTTTGTTTTACATAATCCACCGCGCAGAGAAATGTGGCGTGCAGAATCGCATTCGCCAGGTGTTCGCTTCCGAACCGAACGCTCTTAGACTCGTTCTGATTGAATATACAACGGTACGGATTGATTAATATGAATAATTACACTTAGCAGATTATAAAATTTAATTTATTAACCGATTATAAGAGGTTAATAAATTAAATTCAATTACCAAACTAATTAGAATACGATATTATTGAATTTAACTAGATATTGCAAATTTTTTACATATCTCGTATTAAATCTAATTGTTACACTCACAATCAGAAAAAATTGTGATCACAATAACTATATACAAATTTATATGTGGAATTAATGTATAATACATAATTGAATAAACTATTTTATAATTGTAATTACGAAATGATTTATTCAATTGTGTATACATTAATTCTACATATAAAATTTATATAATTATCATTTTTATAGCTATTATATGTCACTATGTCTTTTTTTCTTTGAGTGTACACTCAAAGGAAAGGGCGATTTTGCTGAAATATCTAAAAATTTAGCTAGATACAAATTTAGCTAGAAAAAAATTAGCTAGAAAAAAATTTAGCTAGAAAATAATATTTTTGGAGCATCATAATAGTTATGTAAAACGCTCAAACTGGTTGCAAGAAAACTTTTTGTAGCATAATTGCTCATCATGCTTCAAATTCTTACGTAATTATTTTGATCCAACAAAAGTATTTTCAGATCTAATATAGTTAAATTTTTGGACACTTCAGCAAAATCGTTTCTTCTTCGTATAGAATTCTGTTGAAACGAAGCAAACTTTAAATTGAATAGAAATAATATATTTGAATCACGCTCTTTTGAATTGCGGAAGGAACAACGTCGATGCTTCAAAGCTGTCGGCATTATTTTTAAGAGGAAAGAAACTGCTAGATAGTTTATTCTATAATTTCATGATTGCGACTGTGTATCTCATATATGTCATAGTCCAGTGACGAATTCGTTACAGTACGGAAGAGAGACAACATGCTGATTTCACGGACGCTAGCGAGGAACAGCTGTAATTTGGTGGCACTTCAATGAAGCTGTTCCTCCGTCGTTACCATACTGATAAGCGCTTTGCCGCAATAACCGTGCATTAACACTTTCCTACGCAGCGACGTCTACTATTTGATTCGTACATATGAAAAAAAAAAAGCGAACATGGTAGTTCCGTGATACGCATTCAACGAGAACGCTATTTCTGTCCTATAATAAAATCGCAGCTTTTCGATATAATTTAAGGAAACGTTTATAGTGAAAACGGATTGTATAAGATCAATCTCGACTTTTGTAAAATTCTATTTCTGTTATAATGCATGTAAATATAAATTAAATATTTTTGCAAACAGAAAGACGAAACTCGAATTTCTAAATGAGTATCATTGTGTCTGCTAAACTGAAGATATAAACTTCTTTATAAAAATCACAGAATCTATACTGAAAGAACGATTTTGTTGGAATATCTAAAAATTTAGCTAGTTACAGATTTGAAAATAATTTTGTTTGGATTATCAAAATAATAATTATATATAAGGATACTCAAACTGATTGTTAAAATATTAAAATTTTTTTGCAACATTGCCAATGCTTGAGTATTCTACTACATAATTATTTTGATGATTCAACAAAATTATTTTTAGATTTGTATCTACATTGAAAAAAACTAAATTTTAATAAATATTTATTTGAATTTTAAATACATTTTTACTAAATGTAAATATGTTTTCATTTGATATAGAAATTATTAATTTGATTTAACTATCATTTTTTTATTAAGTAAATATTTATTTACTGTAAATAAATGTTTATTTATTGTTAGTATTGTTCAAAAAAATATGTATTAAGATTTCATAAATTTTTTTTAGATGTGTAGCTAAATTTTTAGATATTTTAGCAAAACTATTCATGTAAAAGACTAATAATCCGCGAGTCAAAAATTTAAAATCTGAAGAATTCAAGTGCTAAATAATAATAAAGTATGTAAATCTATACGGTTAATTAAAATTCTAGGTCAAGAATCTTTAAATTCTTAATCTAGAATTTATAAAATCAAAAGTGAACGAAAGAAGATGCAAAAAATAATTCTTCAGTCAATAAAACAGACAAACAAAGGCCAGCTTCTCGTATTCGTTGTCACGTTCGTAACTGCGAAATAATGTGCAAGTAGCATTTTCTTATCGGAACACGGAAAATTCATGTTGCATAGAAAATCTGCATAACTGCAACTTGTGTTGGAAGCAACTCGCTCGGAAGCAACTTTTATTACTAGACACGTTCGTGTAAGTCGAGGAGTTGCCACTCCATCGAGGGAAGTGAGAGCCTGTCACCTCAAGATACATTTCGCTATTGTCTACCGACGACATTTAACAGCACGATGGCAGAAGACTGTTCCGCGACTTGTCTTCTGGTATTTTACTTTCTAACGATAGCGAGCGTTTGAAACATTACCTTTGCCGGCAAGAACTTTACGGCGCGTGAATGCGGCGGAAAGCGGCGTTTTAAGATTTAAGAATTCGTTCTACGTGGGAAAATTTGTCGCGACTGTGAGAGCAGAACCACTCACGCTAATTTTCGTTGATTTTCATAAAATTGTCGCGAGCGAGAAGCGATCGCGATTGCAATTTTCACGCGTTCGTGAATGCTTGGAAAGTATGTTGGTTGCTTGTCATGAGAAAAACCGTCAATCAGTTAAACATACATTGTACATACATACATAAATACATATAAATACATATATAAATATTTTTTATATCATACATATGTAGATACAACAAATATTTTAAATCTGAATACAAACTTTGTTTTAACATTTTATATACTAATTGCGAACTATTGTATAATGTTAATATAGAATTTCTCAAACTTTTGTGAATCGCGATCCACTTTTTAAAAATAGCAAACTCCGTGATTCATCTAGTTTTAGTGGATACGAAAAGTTGGAAATTGATTATTTATTTATATTTAATTTTATTGTTCTTCTTTTTAATTTTTTTATTAAATACAATTATTAATGTATTTTTTCAGATATATGAAATTTATGTAAAAAATACGCTTGTTTGCTACATATATTAATAATAGCCTTAATGTCGATATTGATATAAATCGTTTTCAGGTGCAAGAAGTTTGATAATTAATACTTATATCGCCATTTAATTTTAATTCCTATCATCGCTGAAAAACCAATTTCACACACGTACAAAATCATGATAGGGAGCAGTACTCTTAATATAATGAAATGTAATTTAATATTCTAACATTTTTCGTAACTCATCAAAAACCAGTTTGGGATTCACTAATGACCCACACTTTGGGAATGCATGCATTAATAATTAAATATAATTTATCATTATTGGATTAGCGTGTCGTTTATTAAAACTGTAATTGAAAAGCATAACGAGAAATTTATGTTATGACGTGAATATATTTTAAATAACGGATACTTTTGCCGAAGAAAAAGAGCGAAGAGTTGTACATAAGATATGAATAATTTACGGCGAGCATATTTCGTTCATTCTTGATTTTATGGATTCATTTGCGTTGAGGATTTAAAGATTCTTAACGTAGCATTTTATAATTCATATACATTTATATGGATTTATAGATTAAATTTATATATTTACGATTACATGACTTTTACAATTTAACCCTAACGACATGCGGCGCGTTAACGACGCGAAAACGGTAATTTATTATCGCGGCTCGAAAAGGAGACAAGATTTCTCGCGTTGCCGACATTGCAATGTTGTTACTATATAGTATAAGCGTATGAAACGGACAGATTAGAATTTGAAAAAGCGACGTATAAAGAGCGACGATTGCGAAGCGATGATAATTAAGGTGATCGATGAACCATAATTTGTAACTGTCCGTCTGGCGGATATTTTATTTTGATTTTTTGGATGCTCGAAATCGACAACAAACGCTCGAACTTTCTCATTAATATTGAGAATCAGAAGCTCTTTTATTTGGCAGTTTTATAACAAAATGTAAAAAATAAAAAAGATAATGCAAATGCAGACAACGCAATTTTCTCGCCGACAGTTATATTAATTTGTTTTACATGCGACAAATCTTTTTATTTCCCAAACTTTCTAATGCTATGACAAAAGTACAGTCTTATGCAAATTAATGTTAATGAACAAATGATATTTTTTACATTTGTATACATTTAGTACATAAAAAGGATTTACAGTGTTTATTATAATATTTTTTGATATATTTACTACTTTAATATTTATTAAATAAGTTAAATAAATTAAATAAGTATTAAAATATATATATATTAAATAGTAAATTATAATAAATACTAAAGAAATATTGTAATAAATACTGTAAATTCTTTTTATATAATGAATGTATATAAATCTCTAAAAATTATCTGTTTATTAATTTGTACAAGACTGTATACTATTTTGTCTGATAGCGCCGTCCCAAGTCTTATAGAAAGAAACACTTCCTTCTCCTGGCTGTTATTTTACGCTACTAAATCAACTTCATTTCAGGGCGACGAGCCAAACGTTCCTCTCGCTTTGATATCAATCGAAGATAGAAATTCGCACTGTCGGATATCGCACGGGCGCACGACTACCGGTAGCACGCTGCCGTTCCTCATTGTCTTTTCGCGCGACGTGAAGGGTAAGGAAGTGCATGTATGCACGCACATTCGGTTTCGCTTTTCCCGATTCTCAGGGAGGCGAGAAAACAAAGCTATTCGCGTTGAGTGCGACGCACGCTCGCTTTCTAAACGGACGAACGCACCGCACCGCGTCGCGTCGCGTCGCGTCGCGTCGCGTCGCACCGTAATGCACACGAGAGTATACGCATGTTCAATCGACCAGAGAGTCGTTCATCATCAGAGAGAGAAACGTCCTAACCGCAGCATTCGTCATTCAGTAAACTCTGTCAATTTGCATATTACGTCGCTAAGTAACAGCATATTACTCTTGCACGCGGAAAAAGGACCGAAATCAGTTGACATGGTTTTTTTTATTCAAAATTTCATCAATTTGGTACGAAGGATTTGTACGAAAAGAATGATTTTACTTGAACTTGAACTTTATCTAAAAATGTAATTACAGATTTAGATGTACAGATTTACAAATAATTGTGTTGGATAAAATAATTACACGAGACACACAAAATTATGTAAAACGCTCAAATTGGTTACTAGAATATCAGAATTTTTTGCAACATTGTAAAAACTTATCAAAAACCTTTTATATTCATTTCCATCAAAATTAAATTTTATTAATTAGTTTAACTTATTTCATTTTTTTTTAATTTTTATTAAAAACGGTTTTGCTTGAATGGATAGATACATAAAAGAAAATAATTATATAGAAAATTTATGCATAATAAACACGGCTACAAATAGCTTTGACATTCTAGTAAGTTTGAGTAACCTATATAATTATTTTGATAGTCTTATACAACAAAATTATTTTTTTCATCCGTATCGAGCTAAATTAAATACTTTAGCAAAATTGTTTTTTTTGTGTGGAAACTGATTAATTATCATTAATTATCTACATCATTTAATACACGTTGTGTGTATGTATTTAAATAGATACTGATTAATTTATTAATTTTTAATTAAGTTAATCCACTAATCAATTAATTACAAGTTTTGTTAATTTTTTTCGTGTTTTAGTTAGAACATAGAAAAAAAGGTTATGCTGAGACATTTAAAATATAAATCTGAAAGTAATTATGTTTTTATTAAATCAACCATAAAAATAATTTTATTAGACACTCAAACTGTTCAAATGCGAAAATTTGTTGCAACATTATTGCTTGGACATTTTACATAATTATTTTAATGGTCTAACATAATTAATGATCATTTCCATAATTGAACTTTTTTTTAAATACTTTAGTCAAGTCCGTTTTTTTCCATACATTCATATCTTACGATTATTTCTTTTAATTGCTACTCTCTATGTATAAATTACATACATTGAGCGCAATATTGTGCATCACAAGTGAGTATCCGCAATTAACATAGCCCTCAAACTTTCATCGATGGTCACGCTCGTTCTGCATATAGACGCATGGGATAAACAGCGTAGATAAGATATGCAGTAGCGCATGTCTAATTTCTAAAATGCTATAAATTATGGAGTCATGTAAGGGAAAGGCGCTGTGAATTATAAGGCGACAGAAATTCCGCTGTTCAATGCTGAAAAACATCTCGCAGCTTTTCGATTAGTCTCGATCTCTCGAACAATTCGCCTCGCATTTGCAGCGTGGAAACGCAAAATATTCTTATTATCCAATTTTTTTTGTGTAGGATATCTCCGACCTATACCCCCAGATCAAACATTCTGAAACTATTATATAATATTTATTAAAAGTATTCTAGTGTAACGATCAAAATTGTATTTCTTTAAGCGTGAAAATTAATTTGCATGTAATTTTCAACTTTTAAGAGATGGAGTATACTATTAGAAAAATGTCCAATGTGTTAATTTTTATAAGTGAATAGGATTAGCATTTGTAAGTATAATATATGTACTCGCGAGAGATTCGATTGAATTTTAATTAGATCAACAAATTTATCGACGTTTTAATGCAACTGTCATTTGTCATCGCGATCAAGTGATGCACCGCAACTTTTCAATTAGCTACAATTTCCAATAAAGCTTTCCTGAGCTTTAGATCATTCCAGCTGCACATTATATCGCAAAGTTCCATCGTAACTGCAGTTTTTCAGTGAACTTTGGCACTCGGTTAATATGACTTTGTAGAAGCAAACATAATAATAATTTCGTAATAATACAATTCGAGTTTTTATTTTTAATAATTCACAGACAATATCACAGTTTTATTATTCACATTCTAATATATTTATTGTTATATTCTTAATTTTATTTTTCTCTTATATTTATTTTTGAAGTAAAATAATTCTGCTATTCTATTTCTCCTATCGGAAAATCATTTTTCCGTACAACAATATATTATAATGTATTATGGCATTTATAAGATCTTATTTTAGTCATAATTCAATAATTTGATAATATTGATAATTTGATGTGTCGGCACACTAGAAAAAAGTTCCACGAATCAACTCGTTCAAACGACTCGGCGGTCTGTTGTCGATTATGAGAGAGTGAAAGTGTATGCTGGTACAGGTGCTTTCGATGGCAAGCACGTTTTCTCGGCTGAGATTCAGTTGCATGCACGATCTCGGTGAGTGTCGATCACGTTCCTTTTTTTTTTCCTCGTTCTCGTTCCGTCCGTTTGATTTTCCAAAGCGTACGTCCAAGAAGCAAATTATCCGCAATCACTTCGTATCGATAATAGCACGATAACAATCGACGTTATTAGGAGAACTGACGACGATTTGCTGCTAGTGTGCTATGGACTATTACGGTGCTATGAATCACAAGTGAATGTTTGATGTATACGCACATCGCGTATCGTTTCTACGAAATCGATCGGCAAAGAAAAAAGGTATAAATGTTATTTAAACTTTCAGGGAAAGGGGAAGGGAATACAATATATTTTGATTGCAAAAATGAAAGAGCCTTCTGAGCCTTTATCGTTGAGAAAGAAATTGAAGGTATCACTTTCGATTCCATTAGATTAGAGAGACCCTTTAATCAGAGTCGACGAAACAGCCACTTTTGATTAGTCCGCTTTATTTTATCAGTTCCTAAGAGAGAAAAAGAGACAGAGAGAGAGAGAGAGAGAGAGAGAGAGAGAGAGAGAGAGAGAGAGAAGAAACATAGAATAAAAAGATAAAGAAATAGTGAATGTATGTCCTTCTTTCTCGCGTAATTTTGCTAAAATTATACTCTGCCTACGCAAAACGCGACTCCAGACTCTGATTAGAGGGTTTCTACATTAGATAAATAGCACTTGATAACGCTAAAACGGATTGAATGAAATCATGGTCGTGATTAATATCTGAATCGATAGCTGGACGTTATAATTAACCGCGTTTGTCAATCACCTTTTAAAAGCAAGAAACAATTGTAACGACGAGATTGTTCTTACCTGTTCCCACGATCGTAAATTCTGTAATCCCTGCATCGTGGAACTGTAGAACTGGCTGCAATACAATCCGATAAACAGAGACATCGACAACTGGCATGTGTCTTTCTGGCCGCTGGTATTTCTGTGCCGTTCACACATTTGTGCCACCAAAGTATCGCATTACATTGAAAAGAAAGAAACTGTTTCTTATTCTTCCAGGAAATAGCCAAAGTGCGGAAAGTCTTTTGACATCCCTTATAGAAATTTAATACTAATACTTGAATACTAGTAAGTTTATGATAAAACTTAATTCTGTGTGAGAGTTGAGTATCCCTA
>NW_017304228.1:2319933-2329709 GCF_001594115.1 Trachymyrmex septentrionalis | reverse complement strand
AATACTAATACTTGAATACTAGTAAGTTTATGATAAAACTTAATTCTGAGAGTTGAATATCCCTAGAAATTTAATACTGAAATGACCAATTAATCATTTATTTTGAGTATTAAAAGTATTGTTAACAGTACTTTTAATATTGAAAATAAGTGATTAACTGGACAGTATTAGTATTAAATTTCTATAAGGGATACTCCACTTTATCAGAAAGAAGTTTTAAAATAAATTTAGAAATATAAGATTTTAAGCTGTTATATATATATTTCGAGAAAGTAAAATGTGTTACTCTCATCTTTTAAAATTTTGTTGTTGTTGAATATAACATGGAAAAAATAATTTTGCTATTTTTTGTATTTATCTACATTCAGAGAAAAACATAATAACGACAGTTATAAAAGTAACAACTATGTTTTGTGTGTATATAAGTTTTATGTGTATAGAATTAATGTAGAATAATATATTGTTAAATAAAACATTTTGTAGTTGTAATAAGCATAAGATATTTTCAATATATATTAATTTGATAGATCTTTATAATTACTACCACTGTATTTTTTCTCTGAGTGTAAAAATTGAGCTAGATACAGATTCAAAAATAATTTTGTTAGAATATTAAAATAATTATATAGGATAATGAATTATGTAGGATAATTATATAGGATATTGAAGCATAATGAACAGTGCTGCGAAAAGTTTTGACATTTTAGCAATTAGCTGGAGTGCTACATAATTATTTTGATGATCTAACAAATTGATCTTCAAAGCTATATCTATAACTAACTTTTTAAATACTTTAGCAAAACCGTTCTTTTCATATTCTGATACTCTTGCACCGTTCACATATTTCAAAAGTGGCACAGAAGTGGAGCATTACGTTTAAAAGAAAGAAAATTTCTTCCGGGAAATATTCAAAACACAGAAAATCGTTTCATTCATATCCAACTCTCGGAATTAATTTATTTTTAGGAATAAGAGTCCAGACTGTTATGCTTTCGCATATTTCAAGATAGGATAAACAACACGTGTTACTTTTCCATTATCTTTTAAAAACTTTTATTCGTTCCTACAAAGTGGATTGATATTATAAAAAAATCTTACTCGGCACAAATTGTTGTTAAACTACCACTGATGTTTCTGCACCGTTCACATATTTCAAAAGTGACGCAAAAATATCGCATTACATCCATAATAAACGATATTATTTCCGAAAAATATCTAAAAGACGCGTTTATATTCAACTTTGCCGTCTTAGAATTAAATTATCGTAAATATAAAAATATAAAATTCCAAGTTGTTACGCTTTCGCACATTTCGAGAAAGGATAAACAATACCTACATGTATTATTACATATTCCATTTTCTTAAGACTTTTATTCATCTCTACGTAAGTGAATTGAAATTATGAAGAACTTATGTGTGTGTGCGCAAATTATTATTAAATATTCTCTTTTCATCCGTTCCAAACCTCAGATTCTTTTAGAGCAAGGTCCTTAAACACGCAAACAGAATCCTATCCTTGAGAGACGAGTGTCTATACTATTTGCACGTCCCATAAAAATAGAGAGGCAGGCAGGTATCAACCGTCGCGACGCTAGGTCACATGGTTTTTTTTTCTCGCTTCACCCTTGTAAGGTTTTCTTTGTAGAATTTTCCGTGAATGTCAGCGGATTCACGGCCGTTGCTGCCGTAGGAGGTGCGTAGATAGCGTACGAGGTACCCGTTACAACGCATCCACGGGGTCGCGTGCTCGCCGAGCCCATCCTCTCACCTCGCCGCGTCCTCTGTGTGCCCCGTCTCGGTCGCGCGGCGGCTGTCAGTCAGTTCGCGTCGCGCGCTCGAACGAGTGGGTTGTAAATTCGAGCGCGAGAGCGTGTGGCAAACAGACGTAACGTCATAACACGCGCGGGCGGATAAGAGTAAAAGTAACGAGATATTTTCGCACTGCTGCCGCTGCGTGACAGATCAAAACAGTGCGGTTAACGGCGATCCGGCGACGTGGCCGTAATCGGTATGTACTCATCGTATTTACGCCCGATTTTGTAGGGTTAGTAAAAATCGTGTGTTAAACCGTTTAAAGCATACTTAATTGATGTTTTTTTTAAACATTTTTTTTTTATAATACTATTTATTAAACATTTAATAAAGCGTGTACGATGCATTAAAAACATGTTTAAAAAAACATAATGTTTTGTTCTTTAAAAGAAAAACGTTATCTATTGCCGACTCTGATTTTATTATTATTCTTAACTCTTCGGTGCAAAAAGGACAATTTTGCGCTAAAATATTTAAAAATTTATTCAAATACAGATCTAAACATTTTGTTGCACCATTAAAATAATTATGTAGGAATCTTAAGCATAGTGAATAATGCTTCAAAAAGTTTTGACATTTTAGCAATCAGTTTCAACGTTCTACATAATTATTTTGATGGTCCAACAAAATTTTTAGATCTGTATTTAACTAAATTTTTAAATACTTTAGCACAAAATTGTCCTTTTTTTGTAATTAAATTCAAAATTAAAATAACATAACTCATAAATATAAAAACATGAAAAAAACAATTTTACCAAATTATCTAAAAGCTATACCTATAAATCTAAAAATAGTTTTGTTAGACTATTAAAATAATTACGTAGGACGCTCAAGCTGTGTGGTTGCTAGAATGTCTAAACTTTTTGCAACATTACTTATTAATTTTCTACGTAATTATTTTGATGCTCCAGCAAAGTTATTTCCAGATCTGTATGAAGTTAAATTTTTAGTTACTTTAACAAGATTGTTTTTTCCATGATGAGTATATTTTAATAATGATAATCCAAATTTGCAAATGTAACATAAAGAACATTGAATTGTTTAACATTTTTGTCCAAGAGATTTGTAATTGAATGGATCAAATAGATCCATCATCAGCTCTGGGGAGTTAATATTGATAGATTGATAATTATGTCATTTAAGCATGATCATTGCGATGTCATGTTCGTGAGAATTGTTTCTATTATACTTCTCTTAGAAGCCCTTTGAAGGACGGTCCTCTGCCTCGTGCGAAGGATTCCAGGGTAACACTTACAGGATACTCATTACTTGCGGGAACTGTGCGTAAACACGTTTAAAGAACCGTTACTATTCGTGGTACATTCGAAAATATTTAGATTGTAATTGCTTGCAGGAATTCCGAAGCTATTTAAAGATTCGTCGGCGGTTTAAAAGCGCTTCATCTTGCGTGAAAGAGTCGCGAAAATATTTCGAGAATTTTCATTATTTACAAATATTTCCTGAGAATATTTGAAAGATCGTCGAATTCCTCTAAAGACTTAAAGCTTTGACTTAAATCTTTGCCTTTTGCGAGAGATTCTACAATCAAAGTTGCAAATACTTGGCATACTTTTTTTCATGTTGAGATGACCGCGTCGTATATTCTGACTGTTAATGCGTGTGCCACATATGATATATGCTTTCGGTCTCGTACATCAATATCACGTATGTGCAACGTTTATCAACAGTAATTGATAGCCAAGCTGTAGCGATTTTAAAGTTCTAGGCATTTTCAAGGCAAAGCAAAGCTCTAGGCATTTCTAGGCAAAAAGCTCTAGGCATTTTCAAAATTTGGTTTATCAACAACTTAGTAAAGAAATTAAGCGGAAATATTAATTGCACTGTAACAAGAAAAGTCCTTGTTCCCATTTTTTAAACACTTAAAGACGTTTTAGTTTTAAACTTTTTAAATAGACAAAACATAGATACTATGCGTTTTAAATCCAAACACGTATTGTTTTGTCTATTGAAAAAGTTTTAATATCTTAAATTTTAATATATCTTAAAATTAAATATTTCTTTTTTCAGTGTAGTTTTCCATTTAGGGCACTGTCAAAGTCTCATCACAAATATAATACTTTGAAGCATTTAATTGACCAACCAATCATAAAAGAAAGAATTTTACTAACAGATCAATCAAAGAATACTTCAAAGCATTTATAGCATCATGTTGACCGTTACTCTTAGTTCTTGATAGCGAACGTGTTGATAATATTCAACGGAGCGAACGAAAACCGATGCACCGTCATGAGCAGAAATTCCGTATTTATCGGAGCATCCTTGACCGATCACGTTGCCGATAAATATTGCCTTTGGAGGACCTTCGCTCGCCATATATTCTCGACTGATGAAAAACGTCATTTTTACGTCGCAAATCCCAAAAATATCTCATTTGAAACGGTTCATTGACGCGTACAATTTTCAATCTCTTTATAAAGCGGAACGTAGTCATAAAACGTAAAAGAGCCGTGAATAATTTGTTAAGTAAACGGAAATTTCAGAATTTTTGGAATCCAGAGGATATTTCACTCTGGATTTTTACGGTTAACAGTTTGCAATTTGTCTCTTTGTCGAATTAGATGTGAGAAAAGAACAAGGCCGAGGTATATATGGAACTAAAAGAAATATAAAGGATTTACTTTTAAAGTGAATGCAAAAAGTATTCACAATGAAAATTTTTATTAAAATTTATATTTGCAGAAAATAAACATTAATTATCAATGTACAATTATTGTTAATTATCAAATTAACAATAAATACGTTTCGTCTTAATACAAACAAAACAGCTTAGCGAAAATCGTATTTATGATCTTACATATACAATTAGAAACTTTTCTTGCTGTACTTTTTATACGTCCAAATAAAACAACTTATAATGTACATTTATAATATAGAATTTTTCATTTTTACTTATTATTAAGTGATAATATATAATATATTTCAATTCTTACATATCTTTTTAGATAAAATCATTTGAGAAATTTATTTTACAATCTATTTTATTTACTAATAAATTGCTAATTAATGTTTACTTTCTAAAAATACATTTTTTTAAAAAAGATTTCACTTGTACGAATACTTTCTCTGCATTTACTGTATGTACATACACTTGCTACATATGTAACATATATTTTGTATGAAATATTATGAAAGAGGCGCGATCACCCTTGATCATCCTGATTATCGCGGCGCCGGATATCACAGATGTGCTTAATCGGTCATTCCCGATGATTATCATCATTAAGGTCCCTCATTCGAAAACGGCGTAATATCGGACGCGTCGTCGAACTGTCGGCGACGCAGTTAAAATTTTTGAAACTTACGCAAGACTTATCGAGGACACAAATACTTCCGCGTGCTTGTCTTAATCATAAAACTGATATTGTGCCTTTACATCATCTAATTATATCAATTATATTTATAAACGTGCAATTCCATTGTACATATATATTATATCTATAACGTACACTTTAGATTAAATTCAAGCCATAAGGCCTTTTAAAACGAGTATAAAAATAAGTTTTGTCCATTTAAATTGAGTATTAAATTAATACGGAACAGGAGATAATCAGTACTAAATATATAACGAGGCATTAAGTCTTAAAAATACTTCGCCTAATGATAGCCACGCCTCCGTTGCTGAAATGTAATTATCGCGGATGTTATGCGTGTCTAATATCTTATACGCCGACTCTTTCGCAACTTGCAAGTTGTGCGAGCAGCTGAACGGGTTCTTGCCATAAATTATTAGGAGGAAACATCGGAAGAGAGAGAGAGAGAGAGAGCCATCGGGAGAAAGAGCTCCCGTGGACCCGATTCTATCCCACAACCTGTCGAAGTCTCATGAAATTATAGTTTATTACGTCAAATCGATTCGCGCGAGATGAGGAGATGAAGAAGATGCTGGCTGCACCCATTGCGAATGAAATCGTCACGGAAAATCGATCGCGCATCCTAAGGCAAAATTCACAAGGCATTTCCACAAACTTGACTCGACTGAATGTTTTGTCAGAGGGAATTGTGCATGTGTAAATGCACGTATCTCGTGTACTCAAAGGTAGTGGAAAAGATGAAAAATATAATTTGCGTGGGCGCGAGGGACATATATTTTGCGTATAATTTTTTGCGTTAAGTTTTTATCAATATAAATTTTCCGATACCTTTATTGCAGATAAAAATTTCTTGAATTACAGCTCTTATGCAGATTTTTAACTTTCAATTAAATATTTTAATAACGTAGTTTTAAACAAGAATTGTTCTGATAATTATTCCATTTAAAGTTAAAACTTTGATTTTTCTTTCGTTTTTGTTTTATATTACATATCTAAATATAATATTATATATCGCTCCCTTATTTCAAAAATGAATTAAAAAAATTAAGTTACTTAGAAAAAGGGAAGAACTATTTTTCAATTTGACAGAAAATTATTGACTACAGAAAACTTATGCTTATCGATTATTATATTACTAAAAGACGATAATTAATTACTTGTTTGGAGTACCAAAAGCACTGAACTACAGTTTTTAGTACTGTTTTTAATACTTAAAATAAAATAATTAATTACTGTCTCTCAGTATTAAATTGATTATAATATTCTTTCAGTAGATATTAGATTTCTATAAGAATAATCAAATTAATAATATTGACAAAAAGAATATATTCTTAACATCATTAAATGTCATTTTTGTTTCACAAATCATTCTTTTTTAATTGTGACGATTTGGATAATTTTTTTTAGATCCTTTTTGTGAGTTGTAATAATTTTGACAATTTTTTATGTAGTTAAGTTAGTTTACTTTTGATGATCGATGGCATAACATTTATACAACTCATTCATGATACTCGAATAACTCGAAAATGATGTTTTTAAATTATGTTGCTTTTGAAGTAAGAGAGCATGAATGTTAAATATTTGTATGTTAAATATTTATTGAAGTCATGACCGAATTTATTTTCTTAATCCGCGTACTCATAGCTTTCCTGCTCATCGAGCACTCCTCCTGTGGCCGGAGAAAATCGAAAGTAGAAAGAATTCTCAGAGAAATAATCAGAATATTCACAGCATATCTGCCACGTCGTAAAGTTTATGTTGTTAAGTACGATACTCCAGTGGAAACGACTTTAGACTGTAGAAATTATAAATCGCTCTATCACGACCGCTGCGTCATAGTGCCAATTATATCCACAGCTCGAGATACAGACTTTAAAAACAAGCTACCGATTATTGTGGGTTATGTAAACGGAAATAAGCGAGATTTACGATCTCTTCTGGAACGCTCTCACGTCTTTTTGAATTGCAGATTTCAATCAATCTCGACAGACAGCGGACGTAAAATGGGACTATTAGACTTCGTTTCAAATATATCTTTATCACTGATCTTCGATGTAAAATAACGTCGAAATAAAGTCGCTTAAAAAATCGATAGGATAATAAAATCTAGTTTACATTCTGAAATCTCCTCAATTTCCAATCATATATTTTTAGTCGAGCAAATTTGCTCCGAACTGGAATTCACATAGGTAAATCGGGATAAATTGGATATAAGTTAATAGAAATGATCGAATTGTACAAAAGATTGGGGTCGCATAGTGAATTCAATCAAACAAAGATAAACAAAGATTTTCGAAATAACAAGAATGCATAAAACAGAGACAATTGGAAATTAGCGCTGTAAACTGTGCAATTATTTCAAAAAATTTTTTAATCAATCATACTTGGACGTTTACATTAAAAAATGATCTGTATACATGTTTCGAACTTTTTAGCCATTTTTAGCAAACAAATTAAAATAATGCACCAATAGTGTACACTGGGAATAATGTTTTGTTCTATGAACCAAAATTTGGTTGTAACAATAAAAATTTGATTGAAATATATTGAACAAAAATTTTTAGTCAAAATATACCGAAACAAATTAATTTTATGCGAACTAAATTGTTTAGTTGGTGCAAATATTTTTGTTATTTATAAAGCAGAGAAATTATTTTGCAAAAGCAAGTACATTTTTTGTTATATAAACAACCTTACTGTTAAAAAATGCTTCAACTAAATAGTTTTGCTGAAGGCACTAAATTTGTTTTTCTAACGTATGTTTTATATGTTTAATTAAAATTAAAATTATCTACGCGATCTTAGTTACCTTAGCTTTACCCTGCGGAAAAAGGAATACAAAAAGCAGTCTATGCATCTTTTTACTCCGCATGTTAAAATTCAAAATAAAAAAATAGACGATATTTATGGTAAAGTATAATCTTTCCGAGCGATCTATGAATAAGAACTAGATACACTTCCAGGGTCGCGATGAGAAGATATTCTCGCGCCTTGACTTCTTTCGCCTCGTAACAGTCGTAACTGGACGGTGGAAATAAATCGCGAGTGCATAGACAATTATCGCTCTGTGCCGAAGAGAAAATGCGTGCTTTTATGCGCCGGGTGTTTGAACGTTAAATTGGCCGTTTCGGGGACGACTCCGATAAAACGGAGGCAAGAGGCCACGAGACGAGAATCGCGTTGGGAGCAATTGCGGGATAATTTTCGCGAGGAGCATAACTTTCTGAAACGATGCGACTGAGGCTCGCAATTTTTTCCTTTCGCGCTCATCTTACTCGCCACGGCGATTACTCTTATTACAATTAGCCACGGAGAAAACTCGTTTGAACTTCGTACCGTAAAAATGCTTACATAGAATTGTTATGACCATATTCACGCCGCGTTTATGCAAATGTACTTTTCTTCGGCCCATTGTATGCGATGTTACGCGCGTCTCATTGAATGAAACAAGCGGATGTATCGTGACGATGAAATGCGTATACTCGTATATTCGTATACTACAATCTTAATCAAAATGTTAGACATCTGTATTTTTTCCCTTTTTCTGGAATTCTTTTATCTGCGTTGTTATTTATTGGATACCGACATTATACACATAAATTTAAAAGGTTCTTGAAATGAAAGATAATTTACAGCATATATCAGTAAATAAATCGGTTTTATTAACTTTTATTAACTTATATTATATATTTATTAACTTATACATTTATTAACTATAAATCTTTTTTTAGTCATTTTTGAACTAAACTTAAATAATAGTTTATAAAGTACCGATAACATTTTTAACCAAGGCTGTTTAGATGAATAACTCACTACAGATGAATATACATTGTGAAAATGTCAACCTTTACTTATGCAAAGTATCGGATGGATATAATCGATGTTCAATCCATAAACATAATAAGAATAGACTGCGCATTTCTACTGTCATTTAGACAGAGAATAACTTGAACATTGCTCTTTCTCTCTCTTTCTAAAGTATCAAATTTAGGAGGAACGCTGGTAAAGAATTGAAAGATATACTAATATATTCATTTCTTTCTAGCATAAAAATCAGAGAATACGCAATGTTACGTTTATGATTATAAAAATTAAAAGTAAATTATTATTTTAATATGATTCGATATAAAATTTTTCATATAAAAGTTTATAGCTATCAATAAGATATCTGTGGTTAATCAATGGAGCAGCAGTGACGACGAATAATTAAAAAGGTATTAAAAATATCTTACTTTTGATACTTAAATAATTTATATAAATATATTTAAATTATATTACTTATATTAATAATTAGTTTTCTTATATAATTTTATATTATTTAGAACCATTTATCTAGAATCAATGAAATTGAATTTTATAAGTTCTACTTTCGTTCTACGTTTTCTTACGACTAAAATGTACAAAAAGTATGATACGATGTTAAGTTTCCCACATGCATTAACGAAGTTCTCTATTTCTATCTTTCTCTTTTCCTCTTTTCCTAGAATTGTTTTAATAATTAAGTCTTTTCCGCGCCGCGAAGGGCTGATCCCTCCAAACAAATTCGGTCAGCTGGGAGCTCGGCTTTGTGTTCTTTTTCCCCGCCGCGACGCAAATGCAAGTAGATTGAGTAACCATCGCCGACAATTGCCG
>NW_017304228.1:2280000-2319833 GCF_001594115.1 Trachymyrmex septentrionalis | reverse complement strand
CCCCCCCCCCCCCGTACTGTCGGTTGTCGTGCGAGAAATATTAATACCTTCCACTTCCTTCCGGAGAACACCCGGCGTGGGTCCCCCTATACGGCGCACCGAATCCGAGTCGAAACTCGTTTACATAGCCGCATGTACACGTAAACACACGCGATCTAAACAACACGGTGCACCATCGACAAACCGAGGGCGAAAACCCAAACACTTTTTGAGCGCGTGCGGTTGAACGCGTGCGAGAGGGTACAATTAGCGGCTATACATGTATTCTTTCGCCGCAGCGAGTTACATACAATACCTCGGTGGATGGATGCTCCGCGAAATTGCTTACGGTCTATATACGGTGGTAAGGTGGTTTCGTTTCAGCGAAGAGGAGAAACGTCGAACTGTGTGCAAATCACGACGCACAGCTGATTTTCCTTGACTCTCGACGGGCACAGTTTGCTTCTTTCTCGCGTCTAAATATGTTCGTTAGATGACCCGATTCTTTCCTAGCAGCTTTCGCAAATTAAAATGATGATTTTCGTATAGTCCTCACCGCGATAATGCAAAGAAATCCTATTGGCGATCGCCTTGTAAATATATATCGCTAGATGATCAGCAGATCGAATTGTGGCTTACATACCTTATTGTTTTCAATTGCGCATACAATCAGCCTTTTTAGTGATGAGTTTCTAAAAGTTACAAAAAAGTAATTTTTAATCTTTTCTTTAATCGTATTTTATTTCATTTAACTCCACAGTAATTAAACGAAGAAGAAAGGAATGATAAGATTTAAGAATATTGCCATTGTGGTTAATATATTATTAATTTTTTTTCGTTGCGATATTAGAATTTAAAAACAGCTAGATTTAGACATACTGCTGCGTTGATAGAAAAGTGACACATCTCAAAATTAGCAACTTTCAACTTTTTAATAGAGTATTTTTTTTTTAATTCTGAATTAAAACAATGTTTCAATTGAAATAATAAAAATGTGCGTAACTTCACTTTCTTTCTATGTTATACTTTCATCTATATTTGTTCTTTAAAACTATGTCACGAGTTTCCAAAATTTGAACACTGCAACTCTAATGTTAATTTTTTACTTGTGTCACCTTTATCAACGCACCGATATTTATATGACAATGTTCCTGAGGAAGTTAAAAGGATATGGGAAAAATAATGCAAAATCAGGCTTTTTGTCTGTCGCAGTGAAATGACTAAAGCGGCACGTGTGCTCTTTTACAATCCTGTTGTCCTGTTACCTACATGCACCTCTGGCTTAATATTAGTTTCAGTAGCTTTGCATATGAATGCTAAAAAAACCATTCTATAAGATTTGCGCAAACAACCTTATTGTTATTCTCTCCGTATTGTCTTTTCGAGCTTCTAACGAGATTTTGCTGATTAATGAAATATGCTTGATTTAGATAATTTTCTTTTGTAATTTGTAATTTATGACAGAATTCTATTTGTAATTCTATATATGACTATAAAATGAAAAACATTTGAAAAATCAGAATATATGCGTATATATAGAATACAAAGCATATGAAACTGTAAACTAAATTGTATCTTAAGTTATGACATAAAACATAAATTACAGATTTGCCTGAAATTTTAAATACTTAATGCTTAATGAATAAGAAATGTTTAATTATACATTGAAATAAATAAATATAACATATTAATTATATATCGTCATACATATTGTTATAAAATTATTATTTTTAATATTTTATAAGAAATTATAACAATATGATGAATATAACGCTGTTTATTATTACTTTATTTTTTTCCACTTGCGCGTGGCATTCGAAGAAGCGCCATCGACAATCGAAATCAAAGGCGGAAGCTGTTAACAATAACTACGGTCTTTCAACATTGGGCGTGATGTTCAGGCATCATCGTAAATTAATGTTTTCATTTACTTATCAGACAGAGCTCGATACGATGCCTCTTTCGTGAATCCGATAATCATCGTTTTCCATAACCAGTTATATGAAAGCGAGACTGTTTCTGACGCGTAAATTTTGCATTGATAGATCTTTTATTTCCTCAATGAATGCACAGGATATCAATTTTATATTAAAAAAAAAACAGTAAAAATTGTTATATTTTTGTGAGAATTTTGTTATGATGCTTACAATTCTCACATTCGAATAATAAAGACAGACAATTTTGCACAAACTTTATCTCGTTTTCATCATCAGCGGAAATCTTGTGAAGCACGTTAGTGAAAAGGTGAAAAATTATGCATTGACAGAAGGGTTAAGTTAGACAGTATCTCCTTAAAAGATTACATTTATACAAACACGGAAAGAACGGTTTTGCTGAAATATCTAAAAATTTAATTAGACAGATCTGAAAGTAATTTTATTGAACAAAATAATTATATAGGACACTTAAACTGGTTGCTATAATATTGAAACTTTTTATAGTATTGCTTATCGTGCTTGAAATTCCTACGTAATTATTTTGATAATTTAATAAAATTAGCTTTATATATAATAATCCTTCAAAACTAGTTAAATTTTTAGATATTTTAGGATAATCGTACTTTTGCATATGATAAAAATTTTGCATGATTTTTTAAAGCTGTGTTAAATAGCTTAGCAATATTTTTCTCTCTCTTTCTTGTAAATCAATTTTCTGTAAAGATAATTGTAATCCTTCCACAATATCTGTGCTTAATGTATCAGCCAGTAAGAGATATTTTCTCCATTATTTCTTTCACGTTGCAAGACCTACATGAAACTCGACAGAATTTTCTCGTGTGGATAGCGGAAACAAATTGCGCATTTAGGGATTAGAACGGCTTTCCCAGGATTGTAGGTATCTCTCGCGTTACATCGCAAGACAGATAACTAATTCCATGTCATTAGCATACACTTGATGGTTGATCTCAGCGTGATTAACATGCGTTTCCCATGCGTAATACTTGATTTTCGTCATGTTTATATATTCTTTATAGTGATTATGATAGACGACCGCTTGTGTAGCGGTGAACGCCGCCTGCATGCCGGATGGAAAACCGCTGCAATTACTAGTCATCATCTCTGAGATACCAGCCGGAAGCGGTGGCTTTATCCGATTTTACACGAGTCCGTGGAAACGTATGGCAATCGTTTCGCAAAAGCCCGGCAGTCGCGATCGCAATTGTAATTGAATCCCGTTGGCGTACGGCCAAGTATAAAAATGATATCTCAGTGAAATCATCGATGACGATGACAGGAAGCCGCCCGCGAATATGCTTTTGATTCTTCCCCGCTTCTTCGAGCGCAATTAATACGAAAGTGGAGAAGTGGTGTTTTGTTGGTCGTTTCGAGAAAATCCTTAACAGAAATCTAATAGGTACTGACTAATACTGAAAGACAATTACTTGCTTATTTTAAATATTAGACCACTGTTGTTCAATACTTTTAGTACTCCAAATAAGTAATTAATTATACTGTTTTTCAGTAATAAATTGGCCAGTATTAGATTTCTGTAAAAGAAATAGACTCGTGGATCAAACATTATTAAAAATTAATTATAATATAATACGAACGTGATTCTTTAATAATTTAATACTACAAGGAAATAATAATTTTTGCTAAAATATATATAAAAATTTAATTAGATACAGATCTGAAAATAATTTTATTGGATAATTTTATTAAGTGTAGATGACAATATTGTAATAAATTTTAACATTTTATCAATCAGTTGAGCGTCCTACATAATTATTTTGGTCCAAACAAAATTATATTTTCGGATCTGTATCACTCAATTTTTAGGTACTTTAACAAAACCTTATACAGATTAATTATATACATAATGAATAATTTAATGATACGAGTAATTTAATAATAGAGAAAAGCGAAATTTTATGACATATCATGAAAATTAACAAATTAAAGACTGAGGATGACGATAACTAGACGATAACTAGAGAGGAATTCGAAAATTATGTGAATAAGCAATTGTAATAATTTCAAGAATTAATTTAGATGATTAATTTAAATGCCGATGAAATTACAAGCTCATAGGTCAATCCGCTAATTACATCATAATTTGTCATCGTTTTTCAAGTGAAAGACTTACAATTATTAATATACTGAGTAGCTCATTCATTGTTAGATGCTTGGAATCTCTTTCCTTGGATTCTCTACGTTAACTGTAACCATAAGCCGCCGTTAATCAAGTATACGTATGTGTTTCAGGTGATTACTAACGGTCTCAAGTGCGACTCGGACGACGTCGACGGTTTGACAAACGGTGAGTCACTTGAAGTAATTCTTTCTGTCTTCCCATCGCTACATTTTTTCTTTCTCATTCATTCCATCGTAATGAGACGCAATCAACGATGACGACCGTATGAGATTAGATTCATTCGATACACTCAGCGGGGTACCTTAGTTTCATTGACGAAGTCCCACGTAAAGGAGTCGTCAATGAGACAATTTAGGACTATACGAAAGTTTTTTTGACCTTATTTTTCAAATTTTAATCTATATTAATCTCTAGAGGGTTGAGTCTATTTTTAAAAACATCTTTTTTTACAACTTTTCTTTAGATGAAATTTGCAATTCATTGTATCCTTGCCTTAAAATATGACATTTTTAGCGCTATTATAGTGGCTTTCTCGTTCTGTAAAAGTTAATAAAAAAGATACTGTTATTATTTTACTAGAAATTTATTCAACAACTTGCATTAAATAATCATTAAGGATTTTAATAAAAATAAAAATTTATTTGGATTAGGAATAAATGTGAGTAAAGTGCGAATTATCTTTAACTTATTTGTTAATATGTAGCTAGTAATGTTTTTAATGATATACGAATGATAAGTAATGAAGTTTTGTTTTTAGACTTCTGTGGTTGCTTTTATTCAGTCACTTAGTCTAAACGATAACTTTCACAATTTAACATACATAGTTTATCGCCGACTCTACACTATTTTTACATCAGTGTTAAGTACTTCGTGAAACTAATGTTTCTCCTCTCTTTCTTTCTAGAAGTAGTCTTAATAGCGTACGAAATGCATGAACTACATACATAAAAAATAAACGCGATTTTAGAGGAAAAACATGACATTTATGTATTGCTAATTATTGTTCTAATTGAATTCTAATGTTCGGGATGTTTTGCACTTCTGGAAATTTACAGCTTCTGGTTTTTATAACTATAATTTACAGTGCGGTTTTCCACTCGTAAATCAAGCGCGCCATATATTGGCGTATTTATTATCGCTTATGAGACACGTGTGTATCTAATTGTGTCGCGTTCGATATGTTATTTTCACAAAAACCATAGCTATTTTCATCGATAATTGCGCCGCTCGCAATACTTGCTCGCGGATTTATTCCTTATTTGCAAATATGTTTATCCGGTTCTTGAAGATCAAAGGATCTTATTTTTAACAAACACACATATTTATCTCTTTTTGAATCTCAATTTCAATTTCAATTCGTTTATAATTTAAAATCAAATTTCTATTTTTCTGCAGAATTAAATATATAACTATTATTCTTTTACTGTATGATAATGTTAAAAATAATTCAAATATTTAAAGAAGTATTGTAAACATTAGAACTCGAAATTATTTATGTTTTATTTATTTGTTTCTAACATATCAAAATGTTATAATATATGTTTATATGTTATATGTTTATAACATATCAAATATAGATATCTGTATCTTCGTTTCATAATTTATGATAATCTAAAAGAACAAATTAAATGTGATAATATAAAAGGATAATTTAATTATCCTTTTATAACATCATTAATATTTAATTTTGTTATAATGAAAAAAGTATTTAAAAAAAATTACTTATCAAGCTTTAAAAAAAAATGTCTCTTCGATTGTAATCACTGCTCCAGAAACCGCAAAGTCAAATGTGTTACAGACAGATGCGTGTTAATGCTGCTAATCTGTCTACAAATTATCCTGTCGTAGTTCTTACCTCCTGAGATTATTTAGGGTACAAAGCTCGACAGGGAGTAGCTTTTACACAGGGTGTCCTATAAAGATCCTAACAACATTTAAGAGTAGATTCCTGAGATGATTTTGAGATGAAAATCCTAATATCAAAATGTCGAGGCTAATAATAGTTTTTGAATTATATAAATATATAAAGTTAGCGAATCATACCACCTAAAGTTCGTCGATTCAAGTGTGATTAGTGTGATACAACACAGAAGTCACTGTATATAGCACCTGGCTTTCCCGGATAAGTAACATAGAACAGAAGCGAAGATTGATGATTCTCGAGATGCTATGCGGTAGAAAGAATGTTTTTTCTCGTAGCGTAACATATCACTTGTCCTTGTCCTCGACGAGATTGCGACGGCCCTGACTTTGCCCTTCGGTCACTATCATCCCGAGCGAGTGCCAGCGGACGAGCACCGCGTGCGCCTGCAACGACACGACGACGATGATCCGGCCGCATTTTCTCACGCTACTTCAGCTGCTCCTTGCCAGTGCAATGATCTCCCTTCCGTGGCCACACATCTGCCTGAAAATTACGTCCCAAGCTGGCTTACGCGTATCCTCTTCGCATCCCGCCTCGCTTCTCCGCACACGACTCGTTAATTTGAGATCCGCCACGTCATCCTCATGCAGGCCCCCGGCTCCTCTCTCGGGGAGTCTCGAGATTAATCCTTTCGGACACACTTCGTCCAAAATTTGAATGACCCCGCACCGTATAATTTTCTTATTGTATACCGTTCATTTATTACCGACAAACTTCATTTAATTTTCGAGCAATATGAATTGCTTAGATAATTTTTCTCCTGATTTCGTGATTTGAATATATAACAATGTTACACTTATTATTTAATTCCAAATTTGAGATTTAATTAACATTAAAGAAATTTTGACACTAATAAGAGACGAATGTGTCATTAATTTATTTTGTAACAAAATAAAAATAATTAATGCGGGGACACTTTAAAGTTGACATAATGATTATTCACAAATAGACTCTGACGAATGAAAGATAAAGATAGAAGAAGTAAATATCTGAACAAAAGCAACTATTATTTTATTTCATAACAAAATTAAATAATGGCTTTTATTTAGATATATTTTTTCTACCTTTATCTTTCATTTGTCAAAGTTTTTCGGATTAATTATCCTTTTTTTTTTTTTACAATTATTGTGTCAACTTTAAAGATGTCTGCGTTAATTCGCAACGCTTCTATTGTTGTAAATTCGTTTCCTACGCAGTTTTTATTTAACTTGGAAATCAATTGCGTGTAGCGATGATAAAGTTAGGTAAGCCCGGCGGTGAAAGTAGGAAGGAGGAAGTGAATAGAGATACACACACAATGGAATATCGCAGGTCCGTATCGCGTCGCGGATTATTAGATCATTATGTCATCTTTGATTTAATCCGCGGTCAGACTATACGTAATAAGGCCGTAAGACGATCAAAAGCATAAGTGACCGCGTTGCTTACGATGAGTCTAATAATCTTTCTCCACCAGGATTCAAGGATAATAGTAATTATCGCTGCAATGTGCGATACGCTGATAGTTTTGTAATTAGATTTTAATTGTTAATGAATAATTAGCGATTATACCGTAACCGCGATTATGGCTTTAATTGTTACGACTTTGACCACTGTGCGGTTTCACTCGAGTTTAAAGCCTTCACAAAATACGCGATTAAACCGAACTCATTTAACGAGAGGAGCTAATTTTTTTTAATAAGCTAATAAGAACTTGTTTGATGGCTCTGCAGCGTCGTTTATCATCGTGTATTTTCCATGCTTATGAGTACATTATTTTTTCCCTCATAAGTTTTTTTACGATCTAAATTTTGCCATGTAATCGCGATTAAAGATAACGAAAAGTTATCGTTTATCTACCCGTTTTATGGATTTATTGCGAGGAGCTCTTCAATACGATATTTAATTATCAAACTATCTAACAAAGGTGAAACATTGGGAGATTATATGGGACAATATTTATTCGAGAACTTATCAATACAACATTCGTGAAGCATGTTAACTGTATTATACTAATTTAGTGCATACTAAAAGCTGCTGTGCATGAAATTAGTCAAGTTAAACGTAAAAGTATATAAATATTTTAAACGGTTTAATAATTGCCATGTTATTTAACAGAATATACATTATTTTATATTGTCAAAGTTGATTTATTTGCCTACATTTAGATCCGCAGGATTTATAAATTCTGTGTGAATTCACCATATACGGAAAGAACGATTGTATAATAATGAAGTATTTATTAAAATTTAGTTACATACAGATCTAAAAATAACTGTCATGTGCCATCAAAATGATTATATAGAAATCTCAAACATAATAAGCAATGCTGTAAAAAGTTTTGACATTCTAGCAACTAATTCGTCCTATATACTGTGATGGTTTGAGAAAATTATTTTCAGATCTATAGCTAAGCTAAATTCTTTAATACTTCAGCAAAATTGTTCTTTTCATGTAAAATTAGGAAGAACAGAATTGATAGATACAGAGATACGATAAATGTTTTAAATGATTAAATGTTTAGTATGATATTATCATGTTATTTAATAGAATATATATTTATTATTTCATTATCAAAGTAAATTATATTATGCTACTGCATTTAGATTCTTTAAAGCAGTCTTTAATGTGTAGTAACCCAGTGAAATCACGATAAAATTAGAATGGACAGAGATACTCAGATAAAATTTTATAGTCTCTTTTGACAGTCTTTTATGGACCAATCTCGCTAACTTCGATTAACTAGAATGACCTATTAAATTTCAGTACTGCCAACTGCAAAACAGAAAGCATAATTTTCTGACATGGTGAAAGTACTAAGGACTATTTAATAATAATTATTATTGCTGCATGCGTGATATCAAAGTACATAAAATTAATTATTTTAATTATTTTAATGCGATTTTAATGCTATACGTCGTTCCTCACAGCTGCCAGAAAGTTATGTTTTTAGTTTTGCCAATTGTCAGTATTGAGATTTAATCGATCAAGTTAATTGAAGTTAGTGAGATTGGTATGATCCTATAGTTTTGTAATTCTCCAATAGTTTGCGTTAAACTATCCGAGATTGCCGTGCCGCCGATCGAGATCGAAAGTGAGAGTTACTGTTTTTGCTTATCGAGAAATCGAGGAAAGTGTCGTTGTAGAGGATATATTTCACGGCTGTAAACTTTCGATTCGGATCTCACTAACGTCCGTTATTATCTTGTGCACATCCGTACATGTTCCCTTGACGTTTCGCTTCGAGGTAAGCGAACACGGTTGATGTTACCGCATGAGGCTGTAAAATACGCTTCGCTCCGCACGCGGTTAACGACGCGTCGTGCCTTACCGGACGTTCCGGGCGCGAAATTCACTTTCCGCTCGTAAAATCCAACAATCCGGATCCGGTCCTCTCGCGATGACAAGGGCCGCCCACGTCGAGAGCGTGCTTTACTGATGGCCCGCTACTGTCAGATCATTGAATGGAATAGAACTGACGAATCAGAAATGCTCGATCGGACTTCTCGAAATGTCTGTTCTTATGAAACTTTATTATTTGTCGTAAAAGGATATAATTTCCCGGAAAAATTCTGCTTTGACTGGATATTTTTTTCGAGTTTTTTAAGTCACTGCTCATTTGCTGGAACGTAAATAAATGGGATGTTTAACAATTACGTTGTGATTTTGACATCTACAATCAGGGTTTAAGATGTAAAACATAAATTTTCAGTTTTAAATCGTAAGAAATTGGCCCAATTAGTCGATTATTCTTCTCTCATTCGATTGCGATTGATCAATTTCTTACGAGCTTAAAGCTTATAAGATTTACTTCTCATTGACGCCATTTTTAGATTTTCTTCCGAAATTGTATTGTTCTCATTTTCTGAGATCATCATATTTTCATGTTTCTGCATCCCCGAAATTTTTTGAGGGAGACCCTCGAGATTTTATTCTGAGCCTTTTGATTCGCAAATCCTTCGATCTTTTTTGTATTTTATTGAAAGATTCTACTATAAAATATACAAATTTATGTGTATAGGCATTTCTATTTATTGTAGAAAAATTAATTCTTGAATTCCAAGAAACATCGAAATAAAGATATCGATTATGTCTCTCTATTATTGCTTGTAGCACGTAACGTAAAATTAAAGGATTTTGAGTAAATCCTGGCAATTTATTTGAAATCTTTAATTTGTGATTATACAGCACGTGTTGTGCAATGTCGAATCGAAACGTAATCACGTAGTAATAAAAGAATTATATCACCGTGTGACTTTACGCACGCGGTAGATTGAAATTCAATCATTTCTATTGAAGTGCAATAAAATGGTAAACATGACACGTGCACTCTTATATAATCGTGTTATCCTGTTACTTGCATGCACTTTCTTCGGCTTTGCATTATCAGTCTCTTTTCAGTTCTGTGTATGAATGGGCAATAAAAGAGCACTCGACAGAATATGATATGCCGTCTTTCACGACTTTTCTTAAGGCATTATATATTTTTCAATACAAATCCTCGAGATTTCGATAAAGTTTGTAAAAATTCAAATTTAATAATAAGTAGACATTAATTTATTTTGACTGCATGTTATAGTGAACGATTAATTAATTATCCAAGCAACAGAATTACGTCTAAATTACGTTTAATAATCGTTAGAAATCGTTAGCATATAAACTGATAAATAAACGTCATAAAAACTATTTAAAAACGTTGTAAAAATATTTAATGTTATTAACATCTATTTTAAACATAAATTGTTTGTTTGGATATTTTATTAATAGTTGTATTATAATAAAAAGTTAAAAAAAAAATTGCTTTATATCGATAATATCGTTATTTCTTAAAAAGATATAAATACGTAAGATGGATAAATATATATATATATAAATAAGAAATAAATAAATAAGACATTAATATTATATTGATTTTTCTCTACTCACGTAAGAAAAATCTTATCGGTGGCTTAAGTAAAGAGAATAGTTAATCGTGAATTTAATTTACGATCAAGTCGTAGAAATTTTTATTTCTAAAAGCATATATCGGTTTATCTCTCGTGGGGTCAGTACTTCCGTATATACATAAGTATTAAGTTAACTTATATTGCAATCTCTTATAAATTGAATCGGGATCAGTGATTATTTTCTATGCGAGGCTGACGATGCACGACGATGCGTAAGTAGGTGATCACGTAACGGGCTTCCGATTCCGATTGTCATGCATAACGTCATCTTTCTGTACATCATGCTTCGATAACCCTAAATCAAACACTATTCGACGAAAATACACAAAAGGTAGAATTAAAACATCGTAAATAAAAATTGACGTCCATTATTAATTTATGCGTGAAGAAAAATTTATGATATGGAATAATCAATAAACTTTTTATTAAATAAATTACACTACGTGCTTTCTAGCGAGAATATAAAGTTTTAACTTAGATTTCACAAAAGTGGTGATTTCACACTCGTTTTTTCAATCAAAAACTCATTACGTTTTTGATCAAAAGTATTATATTCACGTAAACTATCAACGTAAACTCGACGGTGCAGCAAAGTACTGCAGCTGCAGTAATGAAGCAATTAGCAATCTTGTTCTATTGAAAAATTTCTTACAACGCGTGATTTGAATATCTTTTGACATTGAAGAAAGATTAAAAAATGAAATATACTTTCCGTCATTCGTCATTCAATGATTACGTGCGCTCGTATCTAATTGTTAGCTCGAGTACTCGCTTATCTTGGTGCTGTACTTATCTACGCTAATGATGCGTTGCATACTATATGTACTTAAGTATTGCCACCGGCTTATCTTGTGCTTTTAAAAATTCGGATCAATGCACCGCCACGGTAAGTCAATGACTCTGCGAATAAACAAACAAAGCAAGCGCATCCGCCTGTGAATAATCGGCTTATAAGAATGTTTTTCCCTGACAGTATCCTATTTTTTCAATAAGCGCAAAGAGCGTTTTCTCCACTGCACGCGTAGTGTTTTATTCTATGACGACTTTTTTTGTTAAATTCAATGGAGGAGCAAACTTAACGATAAAATGATTTAATTTATACATTTAATTTGAGTTTTTTTTATCGTACATTTTTTCTAATTTGAGGTCACTTGATCAAATATCGTGACCTCTTTCTGTCACCGGGTTTCCATGAAATCGCATATGCAGTTCACGTATGCGGTGCACGCGAACGAAACGTTCGCTCCCTCAAACTTTCGCGGCCTCATTTCGCGACTCGATCGAACATTTCATCGGGCGGCTCGAAATAAATTTGCTCGTTTTTTCATCATATATATAACGCGAGATGCTTCCATTATTTCGAACTCACGATTTGCATGAGGAATTTATAAGTGAATTGCGATCCTCTAATTTATTACGTTACACATAAGTAAGTATTTCTATCAATCTTTAAAATGTAAAAAATTAATAATATTTCATTTACATATAAATATTTTAAAGCTAATAATAATATAACATTATAACGCTAATGCAATATTATAATTTTGTTATTATTAACTAATGTCAATAATAATGTTTTGTCGATACAAACGAATAAATTTCGAAAATCAATGTAAATACGTCAATTGAATGGCGTCATTTTAGCTTTTCAACTTGACTGGGAATTTCACAACGTTATCTTGACAGGCACACGGAAATAACATGCTGCATCAATCTACTAGTAGGAGTGATAAATAATCTTGAATAAACGATGATAAGCAACGGACGACAAATGTATTATTACCAGAAAGTGAATCTCCTGAGCGCGTACCAACGAAAATCTTGACGCGAAACGATAGCAAATAAAATCTCGTTGCACGATTCTTTAGTGTGAAGCTACGATTTCGAAAGGATTCGATTTTTATCTGGAAACGCGTTGCGTCTTCTCCGGCAAAGGGAACGGAAGTAGAACGAGCGATCGGTCACGCAAGACGAACGTCGTGGCAAATGTCCTTGTAATCATTTTGTCCAGTTCTTTTTTTCTAATTTTATCATATCCTTTTCATCCGTATTGAATTAACAAATATCTTTTAAGATTATAATGTGAATACACAACAAATAAAAGCCCTAAACGATCGAGCTGGATCTTAAATAAGTATGAATTTATGTATTCATATCGAATCCTGCAAACTGTGTGCCAAATTTAATTTTCAATCTGTAACGCAATCCTAACAGAACTAGAGTAGATAGTAATATCGTAAATTGAATTCACAAGCAACTTAATAATATTGATGCTCATAGATATCTCAGAAGGATCTTCATAATCTGATACTGATAAATATTTTCATTAAAACCTATAAATAATTTTATTGCGAAAAACTTCCTCAGCTGATATTTCTGAACTCGGATCTCTCGTATTTTCTATCTATAATCTATGTCCAACAATAATGGAAATTGATTACGTTTTAAGGCAGCCTTGCTAAGCTCTCTTTTATTTATCTGTGTCGTCTGTATCTAATGTTATTATATGTTGACGTCGAGAAAGTTGTCCGATTGTTAATCGTATCTTAGGCCTAAGCGATTCGTCGTGTCTCTCGCGTACTTTTCGAATGTAGATCTAACGAAAGAGGGTTAAAACGCTCGACCCGGTTCATTCGCAACGGAAATACACCGTTTGTTTCACCTTGAGTCGCGACTATTCCATTTGCTCGGCCCCCCCTGATCCCATTAATGCAACTATATCCGCGAAGCCCTACAAATATATATAGAACTTCTCTTTTTGATATGTCTCTACTGAGGAAGTGTCTCACAAGTCGCGATACCACGACGATGTGTGAACAGGGTAGCTCAGTCAGAGCGAGAATAGCGTTGTTAGAAGGTGAATACTTATCACAGGATGCGCCGTTATGTAAAAAGACCAGGTGAACCAATTTCAAGGATGTACAGTTCAAAGTACTCAGATAACAGTCTAAAACTGAGATATAAGACGTCTTAAAGATGTCTTTTATATGTCTTTAAAAGACATATAAAGTTTCTTTTCTTTTAATGTATTTATAAGATGTCTTTCAGGCATCGTTAAGATGTCTTATATTTCGTTTTTGGACATGTGTGTTGTTTGGATAAGAACGACGTCAGAAATTGGCCCAAAATTTTATAAATTAATATAAAGCTGCGCTATTAGAAATTTACTCCAAATTATATTCAGCAGTCATTATGCGCATAATGTTAATTAATTCCTGGTCTTCTTACATCATGGGCTGTACTTTCGCCAAGGAGTGATCGTGTGCACGAGTCGAGCCGTTATTCTGTCGAGAAGAAAACAATTCATAAAATTTCACTTAATCCTCAGTTATGGATGGATCACTGGAGAAATATTCGCCTACCGTTCTCTCGATTATTCCGAAGCGTTAAAAAATTCTTCTTTAATTAAAATTTCATAATGTAAGTAGTTGAATCAACGTTGCAATTTTGTAATGAGGCTAAAAAACCGAGTGAACGATACTATTCAACTCCAGTCACGCGACTACTTCTATTACAAACGAAAAACGTTAAGCAATAAAGGTAGGCTGACTCATTTTTTTAATAGCTCGGGAAAATTGAATATTATTTGTTCAATTATTTATAATGTAATATTATATATTAATAATCTTAAATCTGTTCGCGTTGCTTGAAATCCCTAAAAATGTTTGCACTTAAAATAAGATAAATATATGTTCGGGTATTGAAAAGAGAGAAAGCAAAAATGCTGACTACAAAAAGTGCAAATAATACGATCAGATTTTTTGTTATTGATATTAATGTTTGCAATATGAACACGATTTAAGCGTCTATGATATTTTTTCGATATAAACGGTAATACAATTTTATTTTTGACCTCTCGAATTCTTGGAAGAACGAAATGATTTCTTGTATGAGGATTGGAAATTTATTGGAACAAAAAAAAGCGGTGCTCGCGATTGTCATGCAAATATGATATCCGCTTGAGTCTCAGGAGATCGTTATCGAATTTGTATTTTCTTTTTCAGGAAGAAAAATGGCACCGGTTCTGGGCGTACCGCCTCCACCACCACCGGCTCCTCACATGGGACCAGACGGTCTGATCTTGCCGAGGAAACCATACAACCCTTGCCTTATCTCCATTAATCATAAGGATCTTCACAGGGAGTTACTCTTTAACCAAAAAATGTAAGTCGAGTTCCTTTAACATTTAAAATATGAAATTACTTTGCCCCTCCTGTTCTCACAGTTACTCCGAATTGTCAAAAAATGCCCTTTAATTAAAATTTTATAACATAACAGACAGATTTAAATCAACATAACGCAATAGAATGTATAGCATCAACATAGTTAAGCTACAATTTTATAATAAGGTTGAAAATAGTATTTCTACAAAAATATTGTATCTCTTTACAGCATAGAGATAAATTATAATTTCTTCAAGTTCAATAAAAACTTTTTATTCGATTTAAATAATGACGTGAACTAGAAATTGGAAACTTAAATTAGAAACGCTATCTCTCTCTCTCTCTTTCTCTCTCTGTTCTTTTTCTACTAGAATTACTGACAGAATTAATACCAAGATATTTTCTTTTCTTAACATCTTTTTTTATATAAAATTTCTCTTAATAAATTCATTATGTAAAGTTTCTCTGAATATATTTTATTTCATTAATTCTTCGACTGAATTCTTGACGAGAAGTTTTTTATTTAGGCAGACGGTTTCTTTTATTCCGTTCTGCGGTAAGGCCGGAACGCAAGAGAGAGATCCCCCCTAAAGTAAATACTGTATCGCTTTTCTCGTGCGTTTAAAATTAATTAATACTATTAATTAATACAAGGAGAGGTGATTAATACTCGCGATGAAAATGGAAAGCCGATTAGCCGCGTGTAAAAACTTCCTGATGAAAGCTGGTGCTATCGTAAAAACGAATTTATCTTTATTGTGCGTTAATCCGAGCGTGATCGAGTACCAGATCGTGCGAGTTCAAATTTCGCTTGATAAAACATTATTTCTCACGTGATTACGTATACTTATTTTCGATCGCGGTCAATTGTGATAGCATCAAATACGTTTCCACATTAAATCCCTGTTTATGTCTAATCAGTACGTGATCGCGCTCATACTCGGCGCACCACACCTGTGATTCTTCACGCTTCGATGGAATTAAGCGATTCACGCTTACCGACTTTTACCTTGGCACGTAATTCACGCCAATTCGCACGCGTGATTTCTTCACTTGCGATCAAGATTACAACGTAATCTTACGGCGCGTTCTTATTTATCCTGTAAAATGTATCTTTATTACTATGCGCGCGCAAAATCTTATTTTATTTATTTAAGAATTTCTTCCAAAATTTTTTTCACGTACTTCGTACATTCGATTTTATTTTTGATATTTGCATTTCTCTAAAATACTTCAATTTTTACACTCTGGAGATTATCGTTATTACATCAGTGAAAGCCGCTTTTTTTTTTAATCAAAAAGGATTGTCCCGGATTCATTAAATGTACGCTTCTCCTTTTTTCTGCAGCGGCAAGAACGTCTTGAACCAAAAAAGTGAGTTGCAACGTGCTCTGGAGAAACAGAGAGAAGCTGCGTCGAGGAGAGAAGCTGAGAGGATCCGTGAGGAAAGCTACAAAGACGATCCCAGGACTGCCTTGCAAAGGGCAATCGAGCAGAGAGCAAGACACATTCAACTAACGGTAATCCGAGATAGGGCGTAATTAGCTAATCCTTTACTTTGTGAAATTATTATATCGACATATTATATTTTTAGGTTTCGAATCCTGACATCTGAATCTTTACACTTCTAAATCCTCGAAAGAAACTATTCAGTTTTTATGCTTCTATTCTTCACAATTTACTGGAATCCTAATCCTTCACTTTTAGAATTCTTAAACTTTAATGGGCTTTCTATAATAAGCTATCACCTAAGCTTTAAGTCTTAAGTTGTAAGAAATTGACCATAGTCGATTATATTTTTTTACATTCGATTACTGTGATTGGTCAATTTCTGATGGCTTAAGACTTAAAGTTTAGGTAATAGCTTATTATAGGAAACCAATGAATTCTAATCTTCAAGGATTATCAATCTTTTGACACCTAGAATCCTCAAATTCTGAATCCTAAATTTTCAAAGATTATCGATCATTTGACATCTTATGAAATTCGATCGAAATAACAGAAGATTGCATAAATATAAATAATTCTAATTCAAATATGCAACTTATGATCAAGCTAAACTCGGTTTACGCTGATTTCTTTATTAAATAATTTTTTTGTAGCAGGAGCAATCGCGAGCGACGACAGAACCGCCGAGCAACCTTCTGATAACGGCAAGAGCGAAGCTGAGGCCGCGCACCGAGTCCCAGTGAAATCGGCGAAGATCGAAGGTCGCGCAAACCGATGTCGCGCCTGGGTGAAGAGGACGATCCGCTCGAATGGGCGGCTCGTAATTTCACCCTTCAGCGCCTTATCGATTGCAATCAGTGTACATATGCATAACCCGATAAGATTTCCTTGACACAAGGATTATTAACGGCGTCATTTGGCGCGTCGAAAGACGCGTATTATAACAGGCGTTAGGTCTTAATATTAGGCGTTAAGATAACATGATGGAATGTAACGAGCGCGCATTTGATTGCTATCACGAGCAGGATCGCTGGGGATCTATCTCGAGGAACATTTCGTGGATGTTTATCGCGCCACATCGCCGCGCCAATCCGTCGTCAAATCATTCCCAAACAACACAAAGAACCAAAATGGCATCGTGTCTCGAAAATTAAAGACTATCTTTATGACGCGTCAGTTTAGACGCCATAATTTATAGTGTTGTGTGCGTATTGCCCCGGATCAAGTGGTTCTCATAAAACGCATATCGGGTATCTCAGTGTACAATACAATCAACAACCAACCACGTGTCTTCGTTTAATAGTAGATCAGTCGAGCTTAGTATGCGTTTGACGACCAATTAGTATGTCAACACGATAACGTTATTATATGCGGTAATCGCGGTAATCCAATTATATTGTACGTGCTAACGTTGACTCGAATACAATAATCGACGTATTTTTTCTTACGAGGACGGAGATTTCGTCGCGAATGCATCAGCGACGGGATAGCACAGTAGGACAGACAATAGATAGTAGTTGTAGATTAACGGCGAGATAACGCGAAAGAATTTAATTGTGGATGATGTTTGCCGATTATTGAAATGGGAAATTGTCTCTGCTCTGAGCCTTTGATCTTAAACGATATTAAATTTTTTTTTAATTTGAGAAATAATTCAAATTATGTCATAAAAATCGCCAGTGACGGATATTTGCAAGGATCGTTGTCGAAACATTTGTCTACACACTGATAATAAAATCTATCGTTTCGTTACAGATAAATGATATTCGTTTTGCACCGCGTTTAGGATTAATCGTTCGAGCACGAGTCATGAATCGCGGATGCCCGAATATCCGCGATACGTATCCACGTCTTTGTACGAGTTCTCTTCGTGTTGAAGGCGAGAATCCTTTTCCTTCTCTCCAGAAAATCACGACGATGTTTTCCATAATCTTCGACGCGATTTCGGGCACGTAGATAGAATATATTTTGTACGAAGCTTAGATGGTGGTATTACTTCGTTTTCATTTTCTTAAATCATGAAATAAATAAACTCATTCACGATAAACGTAGAAACGATTCCGTGAAGCTAACGTGCAACTAATCACATGGTTCATTGTTAAAATTATCGATTTGTCGCGATGACTTCTGGATACAATAAGCAGCTATGAACAGCTATTAACTGGAGCTTAACATTATTTTCAAGTAATCTCTGAGAATTGACCGACAAAATTATATCGTTACGATTACATGAAAGTGATGCCACCTGAAAGTAAAAGTAGTTTCCGCTAGGAGACAAGAGACGAATAAAGTCAGGACTCCGCGGGACCATGTGTTCTTGTACTTCGTTACACGGCAGTAAGACAAATCTGACATCTGCCTTGCATAGCAATTATTATTAATCGTATTTAAGTATCGACATTAAATTTAACTATATTTTGTGGCTCATTACATTTGACGAATCTTACAAAGGTGCGCAGCATCATTAGATCGAAAATAATATAAACCGTTAAGTTTGTTACAACTTTAATTTATCAAGCGATCCACACAAAGCTCTTATAATATATAACTCGCATTTAAGAAAATATACCCGTATATCCAACCAATAGAGGAGCCACAAACGGAAGATACTTTCGTTTTCTTTTTGTACAGTTGTATGTACACATGTATGTATATGCTAATTTACGTTTGTCATATTTAGTTTAACATAAATTTAATCAAGATATTCAGGATCTTGAGAGAGATCATCACAATGATAAAATCTCGGATTCCAAATATATTTTATTCAACACTAAACATCAACCCCGTCATTTCCATTCCAACGTGTAAGGAACCAGTAATAAAGTGGATAAAAAAACATTGCGAGAAATATAACAGCGAAGACCCTTTTCTCGAAGTATATATATATATATATATATATATTAGAAATAAAAAAAAATTAAAAATATGAAGAAGACACATTTAAACGACACGCATGGAAACACTTGTTTTAAATTGTTGTTGGTATATACGGTACTTTTATCATCTATGTCGAATCTTGCTACTTGGTACCTTTTTGCGATTGAGAAAAAACCGAAGTTACGGATAGTACACTCAGAAATGTCGTTACTAACGTATTACAATGATTATTTTTCGCATCAAATACTGCAGAGTGTTCGATGCTTCGACAATGATGTTACATCGAGATTAAAATACATCTTGACATCCGATAATAATTCATGTAAAACAACGGCTGCACTTTAATAGTCGTCACCGCGAGAAATGACTTCTTTACATGTGGGACGCAGAACGAGTGTATGCTCAAACTGAGCAGTGTAACAGCCCTTGACGTCGACCAACGGTGGATACGCTTCTACGGCGCCTTTTTCGCAAAGATCCTTCAGCGCCATTTGGTATTTGGTACAACCGACGCGGTCCAACCAACGTTTACAAAAAGCCAAAGTACCTAAAACACGAATAAAATGAAGAGTATTCGAATTCTTAGATCTGTTGTTGAGTAAAGCTTTTTTAAACTAAGCATCTTTAGGCTTCTCACCGAAATGCTTGTTAATAGTGTTGAGAAGAGACTTGCTGCTCTGCAATCTCAATGGCACGAAACCAGCATCAAAACTCTTCATGTAATGTGAACATTCCATGTCATCGTGAACCACGCCTCTACCAGTAGATCCAAAAGTTTCGATCGCATAGAACTCGTTCTCTTCCATTCGGATTGCTTCGCCACCTCTAACTATTGGTACCGTTTTTCCGGCGTGTATACGGTAAGGTGAAATCGAATGGCCATTCAGATTTCTAATTGATTTCACCTGCAAAAGATTCAATTAAATGATTATTGAATGATTATTTAATGATTAAACATCATTCTTATCACTATCTTTAACTATTTTTTTTTTCATATATTTTCGTAATTTAATGTCGAATCAAAGTTTAAGCACTTATGAATTAGAAATGTCATGTATTTCTAAAGCTCAGTTAGTTAATATCAACTAATATTTGCCATCAAAGATAGTCACATTATATTCTTATAAAATATTTTGTGCTGTTCAAAGATAACTAGATAACCATAAATCAAGAGAAAAAAACATTAATTAAACCAAAAGAAATTACACTTTGCACATAATATTCTATATTTCATACCTGATACGTTTTGCCATCCAATTCTACCTCGTATGATTCCATAACTTCTTGAATAGCAGCACCAACATCGCACAATTGTACATCGATACCAGCGGCCTTGATACCGGTATTGGTGGCGTCGCGAACAGCCTCAATCAGCGGGTCGTACTTGGGATTGAAAATCAAAGTGAACGCACAATCAATGATTCGCCCATTAATGTGAGTACCAAAGTCGATCTTGGTGACGTCATCGAATTCGAGAACAGTTGGATCACCGGCGTTCGGAGTGTAGTGAGCCGCGCAATGATTGCGGGAACAACCAGTCGGGAACGCCAATCCAGCCAGGAGACCATCCTCTCCTATCAATTTCCGAGCAGTTTCCTCCAGCTCGTTACAAATTTCTATCATAGTCATTCCCGGCTTGATCTGCGAAATTCATTAAAGAAATACATTTGCAAAACCGCGAGATTTCAAGTGTTTTCTAAAATATGCAAATGATACAATAGGTCTATTCTTTGTGACTGACTTATTATTCTAAATTCTTTAGAGTGGAATCTCACTTTGAAAAATGAAAATTGAGTTAGTCTTGAAAAAGAATGGCTCAATTTTGTATCTTTAAGAGTGAGATTTTATTCTTCAGAATGAGATTTACTTTAAAAATAATATAGTTTTAGAATACATTTTACATGAAATACATATATATTTGAAGTTTAGCAAAAGTGAGATAAAAATTTTAGAGCAATCCAGTGACTTATATACTGAAGCGCACCTTCTCTATACTAAACTATACTATAGGAAACTTTAACAGAGAAACGAAAGGCAAACAACATACTTGTTTTTCTGATTTTTCTCTAAAAACAGCATTTGTTAATCAGCGAGTCTCTGACGAAAAAAAAAACAGTATAATCTTTGCATCAAAGTCATTGTCTAGGATATCTTCGCTCTTTGATAATGTACTCCAATATATTATAGAGCTTAGTGCAATTCACACACACACACACAGTGTAGCAAAAAAGATTAAGCCTAATAACAGTAAATCATTATATTCTTGTTGTTTGCTAGTGGCAAACAGAAATAAAAGATTCTTACTACGTTACACTATACTGTTTACGTTTTATTTGCTGTATAAATGTCTTTATATTGTTTACGCAACAAATAAATACAATTCAATGTTTATTCTAAAAATTCATGTAACTTTAAGAATTAAACATGCCTTCTCGCAGTAACATAAACTTATATACCCAGTCCATGATGTGCCTCCTGGTTTGCCGATGCGCCTCGGCTGCCTGTCTGGCTTCATTATAAATATCATTATGCATTCTGTCGAGAGCGCGCGCCTCCTCGCTCGTAAAGCGCAATTTGGCCATCCTGTCGTCTACCCCGGCGGGTCCGTGAACCATTATTTGTCCCACTGGAAAATTACCATCCGGGAACAATTCCGACACAGGAATACTCGGTGGATCCGTTTGCTGCTTAACCCCACCCTTATCTTTGGGTTTACGCTTCTTCTTTTTCTTCTTTTTGACTTCTTCAGTTTCACCATTGTTCTCTGTCACCTCTGTGGTACCTACAAATTTCAACCAAATAATTTATCATCATTGTGATATGAATATTTATCAAGAGCCATTTAATGTTAAATTTCAGCTTATCGTCATTATAAAAATATAGAAGAATTAGAGATTATTGACAATACCTTCGGCCACTGCATTGTCATCCTTAGCTTTATCTTCTTCCCCTTCTGGCACATCTGCACTAGCTTCTCCAGCACCTGTACAAACATTTCCATTATCAATTATTTAATAGAGAATCAATAACACAATTTCTCTTTTATATACACACACACAAGAATCGTTTGAAAAGTTATAAACTTTATTATGAAAATGGCACTACTCGTCAAAACCATTTTGGTACTACAATTGAACATGCTTTGAAAGATACCTGTGAAAATTGTGGACACTTAGTTTGTTATTTGACAGTCATTTGTGCCAGTCGATGTCAATGTTTTTGTAAAAATGGAAAAATCGAATATCCCGCCTGCGTGTATTGCCTTTCAAATGCAAGAACTTAATCGTTGTCAGTTTGGCTTAGAGAACAGAGATTTTCATCACATCCGTAGAAGTCTATGCAGAGCAAGACGCCAACTATTATTTGAATGAGTCAAAGGAATGAGAATATCACTGGAAAAAGTGTATCAACTTAAAAGGAAACTATGTTGAAAAATAAAGCTAAATTTAATTGAAAAAATACTTGTTTCTATGTTAGATTCAAAACTTTTCAAACAACTCTTATATATGGCTTTAGATACATATACTTATATATAAATTTTGTGGAGTTTAAAATCTATAATTAGTATTCTTTCCGTAAGTTGCAATGTTCCAATATCATACAATTTGTTTCAAGTTCGTCATTTTCACATATTTAAGCTTAAGATTGTTCTTTATAGTTGAACACATAATTTTTGTGCTTAAGATGAAATATATATTTATTAAAGTTTAACAAAAAAAGAATGTAATTCAGAGAAATGTATAGGCAGCCGGAACACAGGTTTGTTTTTTATTTCCGCATTAAACTGCACTAGAACTCTCCTTGTTTTTGCCAAATATGCCCAAATATATACTTATTTTACTTTAAGTATAAAAAAGGTATATTAGTTGAATTATTAAAAAACAGATCTTAAATCTTTTATAATTGTATATAAAATTCAATAATAGGATCGATTCAATAATAGAATCATAGGATCGAATTTTCATCATTTAATACGATAATTATCCATGCACATAAACACGAAATGTTTCCACATCATCTTACATTCGAAGAAGCGATTCCCACAAGTCTTGAACTCAAGAGAAGAGTTTACATTACTCCATTTTAAATACCTTAATGATCAACAACGTAACGTACTCGCGCCATTTAGGTAGATTTAAACAAAATCTTATAATAGTTTACGAACATTTAGAAGAATAATTGAGTAAATCGTTCCGACAACTTCGTGGCCGGTTCTATCACGATGTGAATAGGAAATTCATTAAATCGTCAATTGGGGACCGCGTGTCACAAAAAATCGAGGTGTGACTCTTAATACGTTTGTCATTTAAGGACAATACTCGAACAAAACTTACCGGCTTTCTTCTTCTTTTTTTTCTTCTTCTTCTTCTTCGACGCCTCTGCTGCTCCGGTTTTGTCTTCTTCGTCGACGATTTCGTTCTTCTCCTCGTCCACGAGTTTCTCAGCGGATTTACCGACCTCGTCCAGCACGGCCGCCATTTTTGCAAATAACCATGAATAACGGCAAACCACAGAGCACAGAGGTCACAGAAAAATTTACAAACGACGTACCATGGACGTATGAATATCTGGACGGAGCGTAAAGCCAGCTTAAGCTGGTTCTACATTAGTTACAAACTGATCGCAATCGTTTGTTGTGACAGCCAATCTGAAGCTTGCATTTTGAAATCAACGCTTCATATTGGCTGTCGCAATAAATTTGCAATCAGCTTCCAACTAATGTAGAACCGACTTTAAGAGCGAGAGAAACGAATCAGCGCGGCGGAGAAGGGCAATCAGCCATCTTATCTGGCGACATTTTGGCGCTCTATTTGAAAATCGATATATGTATTATGATATTACTTGTATTTTCAGTGCATAAAAATAGGATTTTGTGTAAGGCAAAGTTAATTCAACGGTTGTATGAAATTAAAAATAATTTTATGTTTATATTAAAAGAAGTAATAAATATGTTTATACTTATTATTTCTTTTAATATAAACCACAAATTATTTTTTATTGCACATAGCCGTTAAATATTTATAAATCAAGTAATTAAAAAAGGAGTCGAGTTATTTTAATGTTAAACCAGAAATAATATAAAATTAAATTTCATATAATTGAACAAATATTTCGACCTATATACAAAGTCATAATTAACGTGCAATTTTAAACTAAAAAACCCGAACGAACCCAATTTATATTGTATGTATAAAAACCTAATAGTTAACCAATCTTTTAAATGTCTCTATAAAACGCTTGATTAATATTAAAAAACGTAAAGAATGTTTGGAAATTAAATACAAAATTTAATGCTTCCTCAATATCTCAGAAATAAAAAAAAAATATTATACATAATACGCAGTTATAGAATTCAAAGAAGGCATTAATATTATGAGAAGTAGGTTCGATTCGCCCCGACAAATGTATGATGTCTACGCCTGGACGATCGCTTTGCCGATATTCTCGCCGCGCAGCATGCCGATAAACGCCTCAAACATGTTCTTTCGCACTTAAAGTCTCATGATTAATTTGTTTCTTAATTTTTCTATAGCTTTTATTACTACAACTGATTGCAACATAATGTGGCACTGTTGATGTTTTATTTTAGAAAAATATAAAATTTTGTATGCGTAATATTAATTGCTTTCCATTTGCACACAAGTGAAACTGAGTCTGAAGTGAGCTATTTCATACTCAGATTAATAACGTCATTATTTGCTTAATTTGGCAAAAAGTTATCACATGTTAACACAGCAATCACATGTCAACAAAAGTTATCACACTTTAAGCGAGGAGTACAGACTCTTGCATAACACATAGCACATAAAGCATAAGAAATTTAAACAATTAGGGTTCTTTATTTCATGGAAAGAAAGGAAACGGAGGACTTTAATTGGTTTATTTTCTCATGCATTACTTGTTATGCACATTATGCAAAAGTTTGTGCTCCCCACTTTATACTTGCGTTTTATCTGTTACCATGGTGGAAATATAAAAAGTGTACTCTTGCGCATTTTGAACATAAAAAAAGTGATATTAATAAGAGAAGTGATATCCGCCATGTTGGTTATTTAAAATTAGCGCTGTCATTATATCATTATAACATTATGTTGAGTTCTTTTCTTTTGCAATTTTCGCAAAATGGTAGATGATTTTTCAACTCATTGTCAATTTAATCCGCTATATCTGCAGCTCACAAGACATTTTGCTAAATTTGGAACGCCCTATATATTGCAAGAGATCTTATGAGTATAATAACGACAAATTGTTCATAATTAATTACATGAAAGCTTAACGATACTGACGGTTTTTTAATTATACCCAGTGAGCAGAATAAATCAATGAATAAAATCGATGAATAAGACAACTTTAAAACATCTTTAAGAATTCTTTAAGAGAAATTTTTAATATATTTTTATTTAAAAAAAACTCTAAAAGAGATATTTCAGATATCTTGATCTAAATATGGGTTTTGTCTATTTATTTGGCAATCTTTAGAAATAAATATTTTGTTATATATTGCAAAAATTTCAAAATAGCAGAAAACTTTTAGACATAGTTTAATCCGCTCTACCTACCTACATGATGAAAATATCGAAAAGTTTGTGATACACCGTATATGCAATAAATGCATAATCTTTTTAAATTATACATTGCGCGCGTTTCCATGCATATACTGTTTAAAATAAAATATTCCAAGAAATATATTTTGCTGCATATATTTTACATACAGTCATATATACTTATATCTATACATATATTAAACATTTTTGGTACCATTTTTAACAATTTATATCATTATAATGAATTTTTATATTTTTACTTAAATTTTTTTACTTATTTATCCTTAAAACAAATATAAGTGCATAATAGGAAATATATTCCTTCGTCGACGAAGGAATTTCATTGTTATTACCACTTACGATGTACGTATTTCAAATATTATATTCTTGCCATTGTCGTTATATAATTCTCCAAATTTAAATAATTTTAGAATGTAATCTAGTACACAATACAGCTCTTATTTAGTAGAAGTCTTATTCAGAGTCTTCTTCATATTCGTTTTCATCTTCGTTTTCACCTCCGTTATCAATTTCCTTTTCATCTTCGTCTTCATCTTCGTTATCATGATCGTTTTCTTCCGAATCTTCGTTCTGAGACATACTCGTACCTCCATCGATCATATCACTGGCCAACTCAGAAGCTAAGTTTTTAGCTGCAACACATAATCTTTGAGAATATTTTCTAATACACTTTTCATAACATAGTGGGACTAAACTAAAATTTATAAATTTTACATAGTTTTTAGAATTTTTAATATACTAATTAATAAACAACTAATTAAATGACAAATCGTGTTTTGATTCACTTTTATCACATTCTTTATTCTGACTATTTGGAAAATAGAAAATCATTTTCGTTAAAATCAGTTTTAGCAACAATTTGACGTCACATGATACCAGATGAATTAGTTGTTGTGTTATATAGTTCAGAGATTTGCTAAGTTAAAGTTGTCCGTTAATTTATTAAATTGTTAAGAAAATGCAAGCTTATAATACCGTATAAATACAGTGTCAAAACATTTCTAAACCAACAAATTTAATTGTCACAGTTTGAGAATTCGCCCGCTAGCGTTGACTTTTCCGTTTTCTTTTTCTTTATTTTCCATAGATTCATTCGATGATTGTGTGAACACATTTAATGAGTTTATGGTTTCATTTGATGTATGTATATTTCATATATTTATTATATATACATGTAAATGTAAACCTTAAACAATCTAGCTGGATCTTAAATGCTTTTATGATTCTGTGTGAATTTATATACTACGTTTGTAATCCTTTGAAATGCGCATTAAAATAATTTTTTGGTTTAAAACGCTAACTCTGCTAAACTACCGCAGTAATATCACGAGTTAAATTAGCTGTCAATTTAACAAATTTTTAATGCTTTATCGCATCTTCGAAACGATCTTAAGCCTCAGGTTCGAGCCAAAGTAATATTTTTCACAATAAGAATTAATTATTTACAGATTTTAATATGTTATTCAACATTATTAAGATCGGTTCAAAGATGTAAAAAAACAACAAAAATTTGTTAAATTGCTAGTCACTTTAACTTGTGATATTAAGTTGTGATAGTTTAATAGAGTTAGCATTTCAACACCAAGAAATCATTTTGGCACGCGTTACAAAAGACTACATAAATACTATATAAATTCGCACAGAATCATACAAGCATTTAAGATCCAGCTAAACCGTTTAAGGTTTTGATTTCTATAGTTTTTCTATTGTTATCAACACACAAATATACGGTCCTATAATATGTTATATTACTTAAATGTTTGGATATATAATATATTTTTGATACTTTTGTCAACAATTTATATCATTATCAACAATTTTTATGCTAATACTTAAAACAAATATAAGTGCATAATAGAAAATATATTCATTTATTGACAAAAGGAGTTTTATTGTTATTAACACTTGCGATGTACGAGTATTTCAAGTATATTCTTGCCATTGTTTATATAATTTGCAAAGTTTGAATAATTTTAGGATGTAATCTATAACTCAATACGATCCTTCTTTACTCCAATTTTTACTTACCATCATCGAGTACACTTTTACGTTCCATATCTCCTCCTTCGTTTCCTGCAACAGCATTACACATAATCATTGAACTTTTTTTTTCGTAATATACCTTTTATAGCATCGTATAATGGGCCTAAACTGAAATTTATGAGTTTTATGAAGTCCATCCATAAAATTTTGCAAATATTTACTAAATTTTGTAAATATTTACTAATTCATTAAATGATAAATCGTGTTATGGTTCGATCACTTTTATCACATTCTTTCTCCGGGCTATTCAGAAAATAGGTTAGAAAATAATTTTCATGATTTTTAATAACAATTCGACGACATACGATACCAGTTGAGTTAGTTCCTGTTCTATGTAATTATTAACAGGTTTGCTAAATCCGTTAATTTATTAAATTATTGGGAAAAAATGCATATATGATTCCAAATACGGTATCAAAAAATTTCCAAACCAATGAATTTAAATGTCACAATTTGATAATTCGCTCACAAGCGCTGACTTTTTTGTGTCTTCTGACACCTTCTTCTACATTATTCGATATTATTTATTCGATGACAGCGTAAACATTCAATGAGTCTGTGAATGTATTTAATGATTATAAAAAAATGTCAAATACGCATTTATCGTACATAATTATGATTTAAAATATAATTAATAATAATCTTGTATATGAAATATATGAATTTCCTGATCAAAACAAATCTGAAAAATTTTCTATGTAGAAGTTTATTTTATTGAAATACCCTTTTACAAAATATTCTTTGTTAATGAAATGTATAGGAATAATAAAGATTATTAAGGCAAGTGAGAATAAACTATGTATGTAGAGCGCATTCAATATAACATATTATTCATCAATTAATATGTTACATTTTTTTAAGAATAATTTTGTCACAAGTCATTATATCGTATTATATAATACTTGACGGAAACATAAACTTATAATTTTACTTTTACACATATTTCCATGCAACATTAAACTGAGACATGGAACAAAATAGTTTATGTTACAATATTTATTCGCAATTAAACATACAATAAAAGCAGGATTTATAAAACGATGTGAAAAGATTTGTAAGTGTCCTGCAAAAATTTTTATAGAAGAAGAAATAAACAAAAAACGTAGAAATAAGTAAAAACCGAATGAAATGTTAGGTAAGAAATGTTTTATAAAATTATAAAGATTGTCAAAGTTATATTATGCTTATTCTAATTTTATCAAAAGCAATATCATTATTGCGCAATAAAATTATTTTATAAATGGTGAAAATAAAAAAAATAAAAAAATACAACTTTTCTTTTTATTTCTAAATATCATTTAACCGATATCTCATAAACATCTGCTGAGTATTGAAGCGTGTTTATCTAATAATATTTCTTTCAGAAATTTGACTCGTTATTTAAAATATCGCCAATTGAAAATGTTTGAAAAACGTTGGTTGAAGATACACGTCACAATAATGTACCTTATTGTTAGTAACTATATTAATATTATTATTATTATCATATATTCCTATTGTTTTATTTTATATCTGATTTGAATGGCATGTATATCAGGTTATGAGAGAAAAATGGATGTACACAAAACAATAATTTATTTTTTTAAACTTACCATCTGACTCTTGAGCCAGAATACAGACTACGGCAAATGCCAAGATCAGCAAGTGTAAAATCTTATAACCCATGTTTTTATCGAGTGTTATTGACAGTAGAAACTCAAACGGCTACTGTGCTAATGGAATTTATGTTGCTTATTTGGCGTATTTATAAGAAAAAGCTCCGATAATTATAATGCGAAATAATTACTAGTTATGTTATCTATCGGTCGTGTAGGTATGTGTGACTTATGTGTGTTCTCGCATATTTACTCATTTTATATAAAAATTTATTCGCAATTTTATAATTTACTTTCCTATATATAAATAAAATTTTAAATCCGGTAAAGCAATGTCGTGAATACGCGGCAAAAGATTGAATATAAAGTGTTCAAATTATAATGCACTAGGTTAAAACAAGTTCAAAATTTTTAATTTTCTCTTTAATAAAAATTTATAACTCTGATAATTTTATAGTAGTTGTGATTGTAACAATAGCGCTAATTTTAACGGATTATTTCTGATTATCAATAAGAGGGTGAAAACGTTTCTTTCGCATATTTACTCCAATAATCTTATCACGAAAGTGTGTTACGAATATAAATGAGTTTTATTAAATTTTTATCATTATTTCCATTTGAAAGTCGAGGAATGTTAAGAATAATTTTTACATATGCAACATACATTGAGTAATATTATTTCTGACTCGCTCTTATCATCCATTTGTTACGTGTATTACGCTGCAATATTTAATTTTTTGTTTTTTCTTGATAATGACAGATAAAGAAAATACAAAAGACAATGCCATGTTGAATAAGAACATTTTCTTGTACGTGGAACGTTACATTACTTTATCACTTTATGATAAGACTTTAAAAATGAGCATGAATTTTGTATAAGAAAACTTAGAAAATTTTCCATTTTCGTACCAATTCATTTTTTAAATTTTATTTAAAAAATAAAATCAGAACTGTTAGAATAATTTTAAATGTTTCTTGATAGAACACTTTTTTAAAATATGGTCTGTCAAAATTAATTACAAATTTTGCAGATTATTAGAGATATACTTAACTTTAAAAATTTCTGCGCAATTTATACACAAAATTTTTTCATACGTACATTTCATACATAAAATATGCTTATTGGAAATTTCTTTTCTACGAAAGTTGTATTCGACAGAAGTCGCAAATTATATTATATAATTTTGATGAATTTTTTCGCGTATTCCATTATAGACTCATAGTTTAAGGAAGTAAAAACAATTAGTTTGTAAGTTGGTTTTGGATAAAGGGTATTTATTATGCATATTATATCTAAGAATTGAAAGAACATATTTTTTTATAAACATTGAATTTTTGTTCTACAAAATATAAAAAAATTGTGTTTCAGAGAGTTAAAATAATATTGTGGGTGGTTCGCACCCAGTCAACAAAAGGTTAATCTAAGTTCAACTAACATTTTATTTCTTTCTGATTCTAAAAATAAGAAAAAAATGAAGATTAAATTAAGAACCGAGATATGGTTCGTCTATATTGGTAAAAATATAGACATTGTGAATGTTATTACGTTTCTGTTTGTCCGATAATCATGCATGGAAACATGAATTTGATTTTTAGATATATCTTTTTATGAAAATGATGAAATAAATACAAGCAGAAAGAGTTACATTATTTAATACGTATAATTAAGAATTTTGTTTTGTTTAACATAATATGTTTCCTATAATTGTGCCTTTAACGCTCCGTTAAAATGTAGTTTGGTCCATAAATTAAATAAATAATAAACCAAAGATTTATTCTTGAAGATATTTTCCTTTTATTATTATTATTTATATTTCAATAATTAATGATTTCTCTACGATAGTTGTTTTTATTAAAAAAATATTTGTGGAACGAATTTCGTGCATAATTGAAAAAATATTTTTATACACGTAATATTTATACTTGTGTAACAAATAGAAGCAATTTTGATATAAAGTTATAAACACTTTGAGCGTGAAAATCGCCGTGGCTGGATATTATTAGCTCTGATTTCATTTGATTACATGCAATACTAACGGACCGAAGAGTCGATAAAAAAATCGTCACAGATGCATATTGCTCTTTTGTCAGGTCTGCTTTTATTATTACGATCTGTTGCGGCAGTCGTATTAATTCATTGTCACTTATCGTCTATACGAGTACATTCCAGTTTTATTATAGTCGCATAATATAACATTATAAAGGTAGTTTAAACGTATGCATCATATCGATAGATAGTTTTGGTGAGTATACTGTTATTAAAAAAAATACTGCTTATGTTTCTTACGTCATCACATGCAAAAGTATGTGTGTTCGATGGCAATAAGCCTCATGGTAATAATATGTTAACGTACGATAAGAGACATCATTACGGAATTTACCAAAAGTATTGCAATTTGGACTGCACGTGTGGAACCGAGTGGAACTTTTAGTATTACTTATATAATACTAGAAAAAGTTATACTTGCCGAAATCGATTAGAAATATTCTCTTACATCTTTGCAAGTGCTATTTACATACGTCAAATGCAACTAAAAGGAAAGGAAAAATCTGAATTGGTATGCTGTGTAAAAAACGACTTTGTCTAAATTAAAGTTACATTTTAAAAGCAAGTTATATTATCATGTAATATCGTTTAAGTAAGTGATATAAATTTGGATGCACTATATCGCTTTTGTTTTGCCAATCTTTATTCAAAGTAAAGAAATTGATAAATCGATTTTTTTTAAATAAAAGCATACATTGAAAATTTTAGGCTAGTTTCACCTTTCGATAAATTTCAATTTACTCGCGCTCTCGCTTTCACCCTTGTTCTCTATTTCTTGTCCACTCTATCTTTTGTTCATTAGACAAATTACACAATTTATACAAAGGTGAAACAACCAGTCCTATATAGATATTTTAGATTCAAATTATAACAATTAGAAAAGTTTATTTTATAAATTTATAAATTTTCGTCAGGATATTTTTACGAATTTAATGTCTCTTGTTGTACTTGATTACATTTGATGTTCACATAATTATAAAACTGCATGTTCCATTATAGTTTATTTATCATTTAATATTTTTATCAAAAAAATGCATTATATTTCGATCGTTTTTTGAACTGTTCTGTTAAATAATGTCGAAAATACAATGTTTTATTGACGAGTCATCAAAAATATCGAGTTAAGTAATTATCGCAAATAACTAATCGCGAATATTATTGATAGCAATAATATTAAGAATCAGTATCGTTATTATTAAATATCAATATCAAAAACAATGCAATTTTCCTTTGTTAAACCAAGAAAACGCAAAAAAACTATTAAGTAGATCGATTGGACAATTTACAAATTAAATGAAGGGCGTGCAATTTCTATCACAAATTTACGTTTTTTATTATTCAAAAAAAATACTTTGTCCTGATTGTTAATGCGAGCGGAAAGTTCAGAACCTGATTTATGATCCTTGCGTATTCAAAGTATTTTGTTTAAATATCGATGAAATTGTTTACATTATCGTGTATTTAGATTTTGCTTTCTTTGGTTCCGATATTTCGGTCAGGAACGCGAGCCATCTCGTTTGGAAAAGTCATATTAGCCAAACGCAAATGGCGTCCGCTTTCGATCAAAGAAGAATGTTTGATAAGTGTAAAGAAATATTTGGAGAAAATAAACTGCTCTTTCTTTCCTGAAGTAAGAAATTATTTTCCCGTGTATGAGACGCCGGATGTTACCTTTCGTTCATTGATGATCGGAAATTATTGATGACGATTCGCTAAGTGATGGCGGAGTAAATTCGCGAAATCGTAAAAAAAAACATTTAAATGATGGTGAGTACATTACAGAATTACGACACGTAGAAACAAAAATAAAAGCACCTTTATAATACAATTCTAGTGATAGCTATCTGATTGAGCGTATATAAAACTTGATCAGTTTAGCCATTGTTGAGAACTGTCTCTTCAAACCTGCCGCAATTTATCGACTTGCGTAAAGAAGCATGGCAGTGTCTCGCGTCATACTTTGCTTGTTTTAGCTTGTTTAGCACCGAGACACTACCGTGTCTCCAGATTACCACCGACGAGATATGCTTACACATCATAGATCGTCAACAATTTTTGTAAATTCTTTTTTCACACATAACAGATCCATAAAGTAAGAAAAAAATTTTCCATCTTCTTCGACTCGTAGTTTTCCATATATAAAAATTATCAAACTTACAGAAACTAAAAAAGAAATGTAGTAATAAATCTTTTGATAGTAGCAATTTCAAGCTTTAAAAGCTTTTTTTTTATTCAAATTTTATTCTATTCTCAGTAAAATTATTGTATACACAATTGTACGTACAATTTTGAACTAAAAAAACCGAACAAATCTAATTTATATGTATAAAAACCTAATAGTTCCGATCTTTTATCTATATAAAACGCTTGATTAATATACAAAAACGTAAAGAACGTTTGGAAATTAAACATAAAATTCAATGTTTTCTCAATATCTCAGAAATATAAAAAAACATTATACATAATACGCAGTTATAGAATTCAAAGAAGGCATTAATATTATGAGAAGTAGGTCCGGTTCGCCCCGATAAATATATGATGTCTACGCCTGGACAATCGCTTTGCCGATGTTCTCGCCACGCAACATGCCGATAAACGCCTCAAACATGTTCTCGAAACCTTTGGTCACAGTCTCACGGTAACGAAGTTTGCCCTCACGTAGCCATTGCAGATTCTGCATAATGCCTTCATTCCTTCGATCCATCCAACGTGTAACGAGGAAACCCTCCATTCTTAATTCACGTCTCGATAAAATAGGTTGCAGGATCGTACACTTTGGCAAAGATGAGCTGTCCGCATCGTAACTGGAGATGCTACCGCACACGGCTACTCGGCTAAACGGCTTCATCTGGTATATAACTGCGCTAGAGATATTTCCGCCAATCTGTAAAATTAATAAATATATATGGATTATTAAGGTCTCTATTCTGTAATTCTTCACGGTAGCGTCAATGTCGTTACATTGACGTTGCATAACTTTTTTATGTATACACTGTAAAAAATAAAATGTAAATTTTAACTTAAAGATGTATAGTAGACTTTCTGAGACATATAAAATGTTAAAATTTATACAAAAATGTTAATTTTAATATTTTTGCATGTCTCAAAAAGTCCCCTGTACGTCTTTGAGTTAAAATTAACATTTTATTTTTTACAGTGTAAAACCTACGCAATGACAATATAACGAAACCAACATTATTGTTAACAGTTATATAAGTAATCATAGGGCAGAACAATATTCTTTTCAGTTTTGGATTTTTAACTTTTTACTAAAGTAGAAATTCTTTTAAAAATAACTCAGATTTGTAACGTTACATTTCCCGAGATTTTTTGTGATATATTTTTGTCACACACACACACACACACACACACACACACACACACAATGTGTGAATTAGTAAATCAATTATTTTTCCTCTGCATCTATGTTTCTTTAAGGCTATATTGTTCCACTTTTTGGTAAACTTCAGCTCACTGTCTTACTCTTTTACTCTTTTATGCTTATTCTTTTACTCTTTTGTTTGTCCAATAGATAAATTATCACATAGTTTATCTGAAAATGGAACAACTGACTCTAAGGCATATAATAACAAAGATATATGTAACGTTTCGCGTCAAACGGGCCACCTCTCCTTCCAAAATTTGAGGCAACGGAAAGAAACGTTTAAGGTCTTACACGTATATATGCATATATTTAATAAGTATCTAAAAATTAGTTGTCAGTAATTCTGTAACATTAACAGAATTTGATTTAGCATAAAGAAAAGTTACAGCAAAGTGTTTATCGTTGATATTTTTGAAAAGAAAAATTCCATCAAGAGTTATAGAAGGAAATAAAAGATATCATTTGAAAACACATCAAGAGTTATTGAAGGAGATAAAAGATGTCATTTGAAAACAATGATCTATACGTGTATTGAATTACTAAAAAAAAACTATTATGTCCAACAGAGAATGCAGCTTTGCAACTGTTGCAAAATTTTGCAATACGATTGGCGCTTGCTTTAGATTTCTTATAGATCTAAATGTACAAATCAATCATATTGAAGAATTTTACAACTGTTGCAAAGCTGCTTTCTCTGCTGAACACAGCCAATATTTCATAGAATTCGTACATTATCGAAATAGCAATTCACGCCTTGCGGAGCAACTTCGCGCAATTTGACTGCGACTGGCATGGTCTTGTAATTGATGGCGGAATCGAAACCCATTTCCTCAGTAAGCCATTTGCATTTCTCTTCGGAGCCGCATATACCAATGACATTTAGGTCTAGATTCTTGGCAATCTGACCTACGTGCGAGCCGATCGCACCAGCGGCTCCGCTGACGACGATTGTTTCGCCAGATTTCGGTTTGCATATCTCCAGCAAACCGAAATATGCTGTGTTACTATTAACAAGAAAGAAAGAAAGAAAGAAAGAAATAAAGAAAGAAAGAAGAAAAAGAAAAGGAGGAGAGAGCCAGAGAAAGAGAAAGAGAGAGAGAGAGAGAGAGAGAGAGAGAGAGAGAGAGAGTTTTGTATAAATAATTTAAATTACTATATATTTTTTCTTGTTATTAACATCAGAAATAAATATTTATGTCTCAAAAAAAAAAAAAAATATCTTAGTCAGGAATTTCTACTTAATGCTAGTATCAGCTCGTGGTTTACATAATCTACATAATGCTCAAAGTAAAAATGCCGTCAGCCTTACCGCACATGTATCTTGTCTCGTAGCGTCTATAAAATTTTATGTATCTTTTGTTTGCGAGATGATAAATACATTAGCAAAGCGATCGAGTGAGCGCATTGGCAAAAATTCTTACCCCGGCATTCCTAGAATGCCAAGACAAAGGGATGACGGCAAATCACCTATGTCTGGCAAAAGGTACGGGTGTTCTTGGAACACTAAATCTCTGAATTTTGTATTGACAATCGTGTGAGTTCTCCACCCCATGTTTCCAACAATTCTCTTGCCAACTGGGAAAGCTGGATTTTTAGATTCTATAATCTTGGCGATTTGAGTGCCGAGCATCGTGATCCCGAGAGGATATCTTCTTACGTACGGTCTCATGTATGGGTCCACAGAAAAGTATTCAGCTTCCGCGAGGTATTCTAAAAGAAAAAAAGCTTTCATCGTAAAATAATTTATTATAACTGTGATAATATTACGTTCAAAGTTATGAGGAATGATTAAGAAGTAATGTATATAATTTGATGCTAAAATATTTCACATATATATTTCAAAAATTTTAAAAGTAAAAATGTGTTACAATAAATGCCTTGTGTTATTAGCATAGCATGGTGTAGCTAAAAAACAAATGACTCTATAAATAATTATTAGAATTCCTTATCTAACAGCGGAGATATTGAAACCCAGAGAGTTCCGTCTATATAAGATTTAACTTTAACCTTTAAACTCCCTAGAAAGCCATTATTGTGACTCTTGAGTTTGGATTAAAATACCACTACTTTGAATGGTATTTTAAATACTAAATGTATTAAACATATATGTATGTATGTATTAAAAAATAAAAATTATGTAGCGTATAAAAAATATATATTAAAAAGTATACAAAAAAATAAAAAAGTATAAAAATGTAAAAGAATATAAAACAAGAAAAAAAATAATTAAAAACCAAAATTAATGACAATAAAGAACTCTTTATATAAATAATAAATACAATCTAGGACAAGTTTAACATATAAGTTTATATTCAATAATCAAGAAATTTACAAATTTAAAGATATTATACACTAATCAATTATAAAATGTTCCGATCTTAAGATTAAGCCTCTTTAAATAAACGCATGATGTTACTACAATTAAATCAGTTTTCTTAGTTATGGAATTTAATGTATTATAGTATAACATCATTGCGTTTATTTGAAGAGGGTCTAATTTTAAAGCAAAAACATGTTATAATTGATTAGTATATAATATTTGCAACAATAAAATATAAATAATAATCCAGATAGAACTAATGAGAGTCATACGTTGTTGTAAGAGTGGAGAGATAAAAGAAACAGATAATCCTCAGGTGTTGCTGGCTATCTTTAATTTATTTTGAACGTTTCTGCTCCTTTTGGATTTTTCATCCTTAGCGAATACAAAATCAACAATCTTCTATTGAAAGCAAGTCACTTGCAGATTGCCAGAAATGCAACATACATTACACTCAATGGGAAACGATATAAAAACAAAGCTCAGAAATAACGATTCACATTTATTAAATTATCAACATTGAGTAAAAAATTACAGAAGTTCTGAGTTTCGTTTTTTATCGTTTTCCATTGAGTGTAATATATGCTGCATTTCTAGCAATCTCCAAATGACTTGCTTTCAATGGAAGATTGTTGATTTTGTATTCGCTGAGGATGACTCCAAAAGAAGCAGAAACGTTCTAAATAAATTGAAGATAACCAGCAATACCTGAGGATTAGCTGTTCCTCCTATCTCTTACAACAGCGCATGATTTTCATTAGCTCTATCTGGATTATAATTTATATTTTATTGTTTAAGATTGAGAGTCTTTATTTATATTTTATATTTATATATTTATTTTAATTGTTTTAATATTTTGAAATTTGTAATTTTTTTATTCTTGAATATAAATTTATGTGTTAGGCTCTTACTTGCCCTAAATTGTATTTATTAATTATTTAAAAAACCAAATAAAAAATAAAATAAAATAGAAGCTACAAACTTTCCACATCGTTAGCTCTGTGTAATGCTTTGGATAAAGCAAAGTTCTGAGTCTATACGTTTATATTCATTTATGTTGTCTATATTGCGCTTAGGGCTCGAAATTTTATACATCTATGTTCGGAATTGAAATCAGATACCAAAAGCCCTCAAAATACAATATTTTTGAGAAAATAAACATTTTTTATATTTCATCATATGTTGCTTGCCGGAAAAGCCACTTTTGTAGCTCTGCACAAATCTCGAAATTTTTGTGTCGCGTGTATGTTACTTACATAGAAAAATTTTTGAGAAAAAAGAATTACTATTTTAATGAAAAAATGCTGACAGTCTAAAAGTTAATCTCGATTTAATTTATTTTTTGTCTTTTTCTTATAGTAAAAACTAGAAAAAAAATGATAAAATATTATACTGTGATTAATTTTACATTAGTGGAACCAAATCTAAGAGGGGTTATACCTATAAGAGCCACAATACTATTCAAGGAATACACCAAACCAAATCAAGAGAGAGTTAAAATGACTCTATTTTGACGTCATAAAAATCAAAATAATGATTTTTTTGTTACAAAATTTGACTGTTTATCGACATAAAAAATCAAAATAAAGTCTTTTTGATTTTTTGTTGACCTTTTTGTGTTCCTTGAATTCCTCTTCCTTTATATAATATATGAAACTTATAACAAATGAATTCTTTGTTTTTTAATTTTATGAAATTTTCATATGTCTTTCTAACTCATTTTTTTTAATATTCACAAAAAATACTGAAAGCGCATATTGGATAATCGCGCTTGTAATTATCTCGCTCATTTGTAATAATGAGCTCATCGATACGCTCATGGACAAAAAGTATTCTGACATTGTCAGTACTGAAAATTGTAGTTTATGTTACAAATATTATAGATTTTCAATATTGACGGTGTATATCGGATTAAGCTTAAATAGCTGGACATTTATGACGATTACGTCTTTTCTTTTTACCTCCATTTTGCAACGGCGGCAGCTCTTCTTCCATCAGTTTTAGATCCGTCGGCTTCGCTTCATTAACAAAATGATTTACTACCACATATTTCCTCGCCTTTACTATCTTGTGTGATTGCGACGAAAAATTTCGAATACAAACATTCCTCGGAACCGTCAATGCGATTTCACCACCGTTATCGCAAAGGGAACGAGCAATGATAGTCACGATGAAGCGACAGCGGTCCCACGATATCTCACGCTGCATTGATTTGAACATGATTATCTTTATATTTGCACACAAATCGTTTGAAATGCGCGATACGTAAGATAGATTGACACTAAAAAGTACGAGGTCTGTCCTAACGTATCCGACTTTTGCCTATATTATGAGAAAGAGCTATTTTGAAGTAATATAAACAACCTCGTCTTTAAAGTAGTTTTCGTTCGAAGAAATGACCTTCTGCTAACAGTTGCACCCACTTGCAAAAGCAATTCTGGAAGTCGTTTATTGTGATAGCCAAC
>NW_017304228.1:2278620-2279900 GCF_001594115.1 Trachymyrmex septentrionalis | reverse complement strand
TCTCTTACATCTTTGCAAGTGCTATTTACATACGTCAAATGCAACTAATAATCTGAATTGGTGCGCTGTGTAAGAAATGGCTTTATTTATTTAAAGTTACATTTTAAAAGCAAGTTATATTATCATGTGATATCATTTAAATAAGTGATATGATTTTGAATTGCACTATATCGCTTTTCTCTTGCAAATTTCTATTTAAAGTAAAGAAATTAATAAGTTGATTTTTTAAAATAAAAAACATACATTAAAAATCTTAGGCTGGGTTTCACCTTTCGATAAATTTTGACTTACTCTTTCGCTTTTGCCCTTGTCTTCAATTTCGTCCACTCTTTCTTTTGTTCGTTAGATAAATTATCACATAATTTATGTGAAGCTGGAACAACCAGTCCTATATAGATATTTCAGATTCAAATTATAACAATTAGAAAAGTTTATTTTATAAATTACAAATTTTCGTCAGGATACTTTTTTATATGAATTTACTGTCCCTTGTTGTACTTGATTGCATCTGACGTTCACATAATTATAAAACTGCATTTTCCTTTATAGTTCATATTTTATCAAAAAAATGCATTATATTTCGATCGTTTTTTAAACTGTTCTCTTAAATAATGTCGATAAAACAGAAAGTTTCATTGACGAGTTATCAAAAATATTGGGTTAAGTAATTATCGCAAATAACTGATCGCGAATATTTTTGATAACAATAATTATTAAAAATCAATATCAAATATCGTCATTATTAAATATTAATATTAAAAACGATGCAATTTCCATTTGTTAAATCGAGGAAATGCAAAGAACTACTAAGTAGATCGATCGCACAACTTACAAATTAAATGGAGAATGTGCAATTCTATCACGAATTTACGGTTTTTGTCATTCGAAAAAAATATTTTGTTTACCGAGATTGTTAATGCGGGTTGGAAAGTTCAGGATCTGATTTATGATTCTGTTGATCGCATTCGATGTAATTTGTTTAAATATCGATAAAGTTATTTACATTATCGTGTGTACATTTAGATTCCGGCCTTTTGCTTTCTTTCGTTCCGATATTTCGATATAGGAACGCGAGCCGTCTCGTATTGGATCGTTTGAAAAACCCATTAGCCAAACGCAAGTGGCATCCACTTTCGATCAAAGAAGAATGTTTGACAGGTGTAAAGAAAAATTTGGGGAAAATAAACTGCTCTTGCTTTTCTGAAGTAAAAAATTATTTTCCCTTTCGTGTATGAGACGCCGAATGTATCATTCGTTCATTGATGATCGGAAATTGATGA
>NW_017304228.1:2274794-2276901 GCF_001594115.1 Trachymyrmex septentrionalis | reverse complement strand
GTCTGTCCTAACGTATCCGACTTTTGCCTATATTATGAGAAAGAGCTATTTTGAAGTAATATAAACAACCTCGTCTTTAAAGTAGTTTTCGTTCGAAGAAATGACCTTCTGCTAACAGTTGCACCCACTTGCAAAAGCAATTCTGGAAGTCGTTTATTGTGATAGCCAACAGCCCCCTCGTCACATTTTACTTTATTTTTTCAACGTCGTCAAATCTTTTGCCCTTCAACGGATGTTTCAACTTAGGAAATAACCAAAAGTCACATGGGGCTATATCTGGACTGTACGGAGGTTGACGAAGTTGGACAATGTTTAGTCAAAAATTTTTGAATCAGGTGAGATGAATGAGCAGGTGCATTATCGTTCAGTCATTGTGAAATGCAATGCTCGGAGTTTTCGACGCTCACACAACTGCGTATTATTGCCAACTGAACAGCTGTTGGGGGATCGTGCCGCTTGGTGGAGATACTTCTAAAGATCTACTCTAAATATTGAATTCCATAATAAAAACTGTTTTCCATAATAGGATGCTCAAGGTCAAAGATATATGCAGAAGTCGGATACTTTTGCGACAGACCTCATACAATCAAACAGACCGATGCAGCTTGTGACAAAACCTTCTGACCGATAATTTGGAAATCGAATAATGTGAATCATTATATCTTATCAATAGTATCCATATTCTAGTGCTAGTAGATAAACGCTGAAACGAATTTTGTGTTGTATTTTTAACATGTATTTTTGTGTTATTAACATGTATCATATTAAAAAGGCAATAAATTGAAATTAACAGTTAATTTAACTCTAATATATTCTTATAAATATCATACACTGTATATAAAGTTTTTCCATATTTTAAATTCATAATCACCAAGAAATTGAATCACATACATGTATAGTGTCATAATAATACAAAGTCACAATAATAAATTAATATTAATAGATACAACTATTTGTAAAAAAAATTTATTTTAACGTTGGAAATATTCATTTGTGACATGGCGTACGTAATTCAAGGCATTCGTTTAATTCACTTAAAGACGCTAAATCACATATATTTCATACGCGAGCATATAATATATCAAAATAATTTATATTTACGTCATTTTAGAATATCCAACTTTTAAGAATATCTAACTTTTTTTAGTCAGAAGTTGGATGTAACGCAAACAGATGTTTTTAATTCCCAAATATGTGCTGATTAATTACGGCACTTAAATGTTTAAATGCCTGATTATTATTCAAAAAATTAAGGATCTCTAAGAATAAAGTACAAAATTCGAAACTCGTGTTTTTAATCTTTCAAAAATATGGAAAACATTGCAAATGTAAATGTAAAATTGTAAGCAAAACAAAAATGCTTGTAAGAAGTATCTTTGGAATGCCTACTTGACTGAGTGCGTTCAAGTCAACAAAGCGGCTAATCTGCTTGCCGAGCAAATAAATATGGTTATTACTTATAGAGCCAATCAATCACATTCAATTACATTCGGCAAACAGGCTAACAGTTTTGTCCAGCCAAATGCCCGCGTTGATATCTAAGTCTGAACAATCGCTTTGCCGGTGTTATCACCGTGCAACATGCCGATAAAGGCATCGTATATATTCTTGAAGCCTTTAGTCACGGTCTCACGGTAAACGAAGTTTGCTTTCGTAAATTCAGTGTACATTCTGCATGATTCCTTTATTTCATCGATCTCACCAACGTGTACAATGAAGCTCTTCATCTTCTGTTGATTTATCAATATAGCAGGTTGCAGAATTGTACATTTAGGCCAAGAACCAGGTATCCGCGTTATAACTCTAGATGCTGCCACACGGCTATCCAACCAAACGGGTTTATTTGGTACATGACCATACCAGAGATACCTCCAACGACCTACAAAGTCAATAAACTTGAGAAGAGTCACAGGATTATTTTTGTGCCCCCTACGGATTTATATAAAACAATTTTTATGTATCGTATAATATGATTATTAAAAATGCCAAATATATAGTAATCATATGTGAGAAAAAGCTTGATCCATACAATAAATTGATTCAGTGAAAATTTTTTGTGGATATAAAATCTATAAAATTTTTCAGATAAATAATCTATAATTTACGA
>NW_017304228.1:2256641-2274694 GCF_001594115.1 Trachymyrmex septentrionalis | reverse complement strand
CTCGCGTCATACTTTGCTTGTTTTAGCTTGTTTAGCACCGAGACACTATCGTGTCTCGAGGTTACCACCACGTATAGATTGTCACGTCATAGATCGTCGAAAATTTTTGCAAATTTTTTTTTAACACATAACAGATCTATAAAGTGAGAAAAAAATTTTCCATTTTTTTCGGCTCGTAGTTTTCTATATGTAAAAATTATCAAACTTACAGAAACTAAAGAAGAAATATAGTAATAGCTTTTCGAAAGTAGCAATTGGATTCAACTGGTCTCAATTGAATTCATTTCCTATTTAGATTTTTTAATTAAGCAATATTTACAATGTACTTAAAGTGTATTTTATGCGTTTCATGCATTGATAAATAAATAAAAGTAGGGATATTGAAAATGATTTATTTCAACATTTGCAAATGAGTATACTTCTGAAAATCTTAATCCATTTCAATTGTAATTAATCCTTGTTTAAGAAACCAATTAATAAAATGAACAGTATATAATAAAAAAATAAAAGTACTTGAATAAAATCTAATTTTCGATAAGAAACTGTAAAAATTCATACTTTGTAACGTACTGATACAATTGTAATGTAAAAGATTTATAAGAATTTGATTACAAATGCAATTTATTATTTAATAATACAATTTATTGTAATATTAAATAATAAATTGCATTATTTAATTAAATACAAATTAAGAATTCCTAATTTATTTTAAATAAATTTTTGTTATAATAAAGCCTTTTTAGGCTTTCATGAATATTATCTTCAAGGATACCGCAAGGATTATCGCCATGTTTTCATCCATTGCTAACTCTGTTATAATATAGTTGTTACACACAAGCGTGTGTTACGTTACTTTTTAGTTTATCAATTAGAAATTAGAGATTACAACAAACGGATTCTTACGTTTTTTTTCATTTAATTCATTAATTTGTTTACAGAACAATGTTCGCGGAGAGATAAAAGAAGTTGAATTGAATAATCGCGCTGGCAATCACATCGCCCATTTGTAATAATATATAATAATGTTCATTGGTACGCTTAAGCCTATTCTATAATGTGCTCTTTGTTTCCTGTTTCTTGCTTTCTGCCTCTTGCTTCTTTCCCTTTTGCAACTATTTTATCGACAATTTCTTGTTACGTGTTTCCTGTTCTTCTGAAGTTTGTTAATGTTTATCTCGGGCGACATAAAACAAAAAATCGGATAAAAAGCAAAAAGACATAAAAAATAACAAGAAGTAAAAAACAGAAAACAAAAAATACATTGTAGAATAACCATTACGGTCGTAGACGATACGTTATTGATCGTAATAATTACGAAATTATTTTACCTCCATCTTGCAACGGCGGCAACTTCTCTTCCAATAATTTTAGATCCGTCGGCATTGATTGGTTCACGAAATAATTTACCATCACGTATCTCATTGCCTTCACCATTTTGCATAATTGTGTTGAACATTTTTTGATTTAAGAGTATTCCTTGGGTTCGATCTCGTCGATGTGATTTCGCTGTTATCAAGGGAACGAGGAATGACAGTCGTGATGAAGCGACAATGAATCCCAGTAAACGAGAACGGATTGGATAAATCCGTATGAATCAAGTTTTCGAATCCGCATTATTCGCGAAAAAGATATTACGCTGATTCTACAGTGAGTCGGTAATCAGTAGTCCTAAGTTTTATCGGTGAAGTTGACTAATAGCCAACTTCTACGACTAAGGCTGATTGGCCAACTTCACAATTAAGACTAAGACTTCCGATTACCGACTCATTATAGAATCAGCATTAAATTTTGTAAAGACTGAATACACTGAATCCGTTTCTATACATCTAAATAAATATAATAATGAACTTTAGTGTATTCATGTAGATTCAGAAATAAAACGCTAGTCTGCGATCCCAGAAAATGATTCATCGTAGAAAAGCATGCACCAAAATGATCACAAATGTATGTACGGAGTAATAAGGAGATCAAACTCCGAGGTCTCTGAAAGTGGGCTCGAAACACGTCTGTTTTCTGTTTCTGCACTAGACTGTTCTAGAACTCTTTTTCTCGCTTTAAACAAATATCTCACTTTAAATTCCAAAAGTGTTCAAATTCCAAAACACTAGTTCGGCGACAGAAAACGATGTCGGAAAACCCATGGAAAATCGGGACAATGTGATTTTAATGCCATCACGCCTTGCAGGAAAAGTTGGAAGTATTGACTGTCACGTGGTCACAGTCACAAATTTACACGTGTATTCGCATTTTATATTTAATGCAGAAATTCTAATTTGTATGAAATTTTATTTTATTCAGTTGGCGTACGAAGACAATTACGGAATCGCGCCCCTGGGATTTATGACAGCTCACATCGCACTGCTTTGAACTTGTTCTCCACGATCTTTATACTCGCAAGTAATATAGATGATCCAAACGCGTTTAGATATATATATATATATATATATATTGAGATAAACTCTAATTCATAATAGGCTGCGTTCGGGGAGCGCTATTAACGCTATTTGTGTCATTCTATCTTCATTATCCATTAAACGTAAGATAAGGATAATATTACACAAACAGCGCGCTTCTCAAAACGCAACCTAAAGTGGAGACAGATAAAGCTTATCAGAATGTTATCCAGTAATTTAATAACTATTTGAATTATTATAACTGATCTACGACTCTGCTAAGTAAGCGCTAAAATAAAGATTATGAATAAAATTTTTAAATTAACAGAATGCGATAATTCTATCAGATTAATTTATCTAAATTATCTTTATTTTCATCGCATTTACAATAGTTAGTTATGTAATACGTTACGTATAATAATTATATCATATTCATCGGAGAAAAATTCTGCTAATCAGAATGTGACTTACACCTACATGAGGAAGTTCGATAATATACATATAAACGAACTCAATGGATTCTTATCAATTGGATCCGAATTTTCATATAAAAATAGAATATCTCTATCGATCACATAAATTCCATATTTATAATAATAATTCATCCTAATTTTCCTTACAAAATTTAAATGTCTAAATGCATGATTATTATGTAAAAAAACATTAAGCATAAATATAGAAAACATTTCAAATGCAGTTCTATAATTGCGAACGAGCAGGAATACTTATAAGAAGAAATGTCTGTTGACATTGTGATATCTACACCTGGATGATCGCTTTGCCGATGTTCTCGCCACGCATCATGCCGATGAAGGCATCGAACATGTTCTCAAAGCCTTTAGTTACGGTCTCACGGTAACGAAGCTTGCCCTCGCGTATCCATTGCAAATTCTGCATGATTCCTTCATTCCATCGGTCCAACCAACGATTGACAATAAAACCCTCTATCTTCAGTTGGCTCAACAACATAGCAGGTTGCAGAATCGTACACTTGGGCAAGGTCTTGGCGTCGTAGCTCGAGATGCTGCCGCACACGGCTACTCGACCATACAGATTCATTTGATACATGACTGTACCAGAGATATCCCCACCGACCTGCAAATTCAATAAGCGTAGATTAGATCTCAATAACTAATCACAGAGAAGGACGTAATATTTTTCAGAACATAATATTTAAAAATAGATTTATATTAATTCTAGAATTATCAAAGCAAAAGTGTGTTTAATTTTTGAAAGAGAAAAATAAAGAGGAAAGTAAATTGATTGTTTTAATTATATACGTATTACAAAAAAAGTCACAGAAAATCTTAAAAAAAACTTCCCGTTATTAATTTAAATAATTTTATATATAATTGTAAACTAATTATAGTGAAAATATATACATATATATAAGTAATAGAAATTAATCATTGATATAATATTATAATATTAACAGAATTTGATGTAACATAAAAAGTTAAAAAATTACAATACATGAAAACCATCTTTGATCATATTGAAAAATTTGTGTTTAACTGATTATATAAAAGACACAATTATTAATACATACATTGTCAAAGTAGCAATCCACGCCTTGCGGAGCAATTTCGCGTAGTCTGGCTGCGATTGGTACGGTTTTGTAATTGATGGCAAAATCGAAACCCATTTCCTCAGTAAGCCACTTACACTTCTCGTCGGAGCCACATATACCGATAACATTTAAGCCCAGAATTTTGGCAATCTGGCCCACATGTGAGCCGACAGCACCTGCGGCTCCACTGATGACGATTGTTTCGCCAGTCTTCGGTTTACATATCTCCAACAAGCCGAAATATGCCGTGTTACTGTAAATAAAAATGATAGAAAGAAAGAAAGAAAGAAAGAGAGAGAGAGAAAGAGTTGTAATAGTTTATATAGGGTATTCCGAAATTGGAAGCCAATAAAAGATCGCAGCATAAAAATTCGTGAAAAATTGAATAATAAAAGTGTATGTCATTTTTTTATAAAATAGTTTTTAAGTATAAAAGTTTAAATTATAACCCATCCTAAACGTTGATTGAAAAGTCATCCGTATCACACACATGACTGAGCGGCAACGTTTTGTTTAACGTCAATAATTACGAAGTATTCAATATTTAATATCATTGACACACAGACACAGATGACTTTTATATCTTTATCTCTTTTTGTATCTCCTTTTCTATTGTTGACATCAAAATAAATGCTTATATATTTCGAAGAATTAAATTTCTATTTTAAATAGGAATCTCTAATTAATGCTAGCGCCGGTTCATAATGTATGTAATCTACACAGCTCAAAAGTTTAAATGAAAGTCATCGCTGCGCTGCAAAGAATATTCTGTTTTGCAATGCCTTTTAAATTTTAAATTTTTGCTTTTTCTTCGCGAGGGATGATGACAAGCAAGTTCATGTAAGTACAAGACAATCCAGTAAATATGTTGATGAAACAATCTTTACCCCGGCATCCCCAACATGCCAAGACCAAGGGACGGCGGCAGGTCACCTATGTCTGGCAAAAGGTACGCGTTTTGTTTGAAAAACTGATCTTCGGTTTTTGAATCGATAATCGTGTGAGTTCTCCAGCCCAGGTTTCCGACGATTCTCTTGCCGACTGGGAAGGCTGGATTTTTAGATTCTACGATCTTTGCTACCTGGCTACCAATCATCGTGGCCCCGAGTGGGAGGTCTTGCACATAAGGTCTCATGTATGGATCAACAGAAAAGTATTCAGCTTCTACGAGATATTCTAAAAGAAAGAAAAAGATATATAATATCACAAAATAATTTATTATAATAGATAAACTTAACTTAATTAAGAGCAGAATTGTCAGTACCGATTTTATAATTTAATTATTAATATTAGCTTAATCTCAAAATGAAGAAAAATTGAATATTTTTAGTAATGTATATATTTAATTACGTATATTTTTAATTACGAGACATTTTTTTTTTATTTTTTAGATATTAATTATCTTATTCTTGATAATCTACTGTATAAGCATTAATGACATACGCTGATAAAGCATGACATTAATACTTTAAAACTTAAATTATGGTTTATATAATGTAAGTAATAATATTTAAATTTATGCACGACAGAATTATTTATATGTTTTACATAGATAATTATATAATTCAGAAATTCAAAATTCTTGATATTGGTATTATTTTTATCTATCATGAAATGGAAATCTCTTGGATTCAATAACTCACTGGTTCAATAACAATCTGTTTACTAATATACAAATTAAAACTGTATCAATATTTATATGTAAATTATTTTTCAAATACGCCAATGCGAAAAGAGATATGTAAAATTAACGCCTTTATGTTTTCATAAAATATTCATATTACTTTTTTTCGCAATAAAATTATTGTATGAGCAATTTCATGCAGCGAAATTTGATTCGTCACTGTATTTACTGATTCTTTTAATTAAAATTTTATCTTTAAATATAAATATTGAATATCTCACCTATCACCAATACAGGCATATAAACCAATTAATAAAATAGATAATATAATAAAAAATATATAAAATACTTGTATAAAATCTAATCTCGGATAAGAAGAAATTCGTACAATTTGTAATATATTGATAAAGTTGTAACGTATAAAGGATTTAAAAGATTTCAAAAACAAACACAATTTATCCAATAGTACAAATTAAGAATTCCCAATTCGTTTCAAATAAATTGATAAATTTCTGTTACAATATAGTTTTGTGTGTGTGTTTGTGTAGAATATATAATATATATCTGTAACATATCTTATAATTATAAAACAAACGAAATATATATTATATGACAGATATACGCATGAATATAATACATAACTTGTTAATATTTTAGCCAGCACCAACTAAAAGTAACAATAATGTTATGTTACCTTTCAGTTTGTATTAACTGGGTTATAATAAAAAAATTTTATATATTATGTTTTTAATTCATTAATTTTTATCACAAAACAATCTTTGCGAAGAGAATAAAAGAAGTTAAATTGAATAATCGCGCTTGCTGTCACATCCGCGCCCATTTGCAATAATATGTTTTGATGAGTTCAGGCATGTTGATAATGATTATGTAATTTTTCTACCTCCATTTTGCAACGGTGGCAACTCCTCTTCCACTAATTTTAGGTCCGTCGGTTTTGCTTCGTTCACAAAATAATTCACCAGCACGTATTTTCTCGCCTTCACCATCTTGTTTGGTTGTGTTGAATATTTTCGGATCCAAGTGCTCCTCGAGTCTGATCTCGTTGCTGTGATTTCACCGTTATCTCGAAAGGAACGAGCAATGACAGTCGTGATAAAGCGACAATGGCTCCACGACAGCTCTCGCCGCACTGCTTTGAACATATTCTCTACGATCGTATTTATATTCGTACATAAACCATTTGATCATGTTTTATCAGGTAGGTTCTAAACTTCGTACTTCCCCTCTTAAAGCGAGGACAAGGAAACTGCTAAAGGTCAGAACCTGTTGTCTGATTTGAAAACCATTTGAATTATCATATTTTATCAATAGATAAGCACTAAGACAAAAATGATCAAACAGAATTATTATCACATTAACAGAATACGATTAAGAACTAATTTATCTAAATTATCTTTATTTCGTCAAAATTACAGTAGTTAGTTATGTAATACACCACTTCTATTCTCACATTTATCGGAGAAAAATTCCTGCCAATCAGAACTTAAATGTATACGTATATGAAAGTTCAGTGGATAAGAAGTATACATAGAGTGTTCCAAAATGCGCAACTCAAAATTCTGTAACAAGAAAGTTTTCAAAAAATTAAGTGAAAAGGTTTATAAATTTTTATTTTAAGCAATAGTTTGAGATTTGTGTGTGTGTGTGTGTGTGTGTGTTGTGTGTGTGTAAACCGTATTCGGTAAGCAATTAAAAATTATAAACAAACTCGATCTTTAAAATATTCATATAAAAATAATAGAATTAATATAGGTATCTTTATCGCAAACACATAAAATCCATTCCATATTTATAATAATTCACACTGGTTTGCTTTACAAAATTTATACGCGTTGTGTTTTACTTCAGTGATCTTTAATAGTAATTAATATCTCGTTAACTATATGTAAAAATTGATACAAAAATAATACAAAAACTTTCCGATTTTATAGTCTGCTTAATTTGTAAGTATTGTATCAAAAAGTTTGGGACATCCTGTATAACAAGTTTATATAATAGAATAATAATTTATTGTTAGTTTTATATTATGTCATTTTAAAAAGGTAGTAAAAACTTTTTAGAGAAAAGAAAATCACAAAAGTTTTATAAAACGTTTTTTAATAAATAAACTTCACATTTTAATGCATGTACGTAATATGAAAAATTTCAAAATTAATCGTTACTATAAATAAATTTTTTTCACTTTTTTATTGCAAAATACAAGAAATATGTATATTTATTACGAATGACTGGCAAGAAGAAGCTGCATATTATTTCAATTATTAATAACTTTATCTTTGAAAACTAATGTTATTTCCGATTATAGAATTCCTAAGAGCTTTTATAACATTTGTTGCAATCATATGTAGACGATTAAGTCAATTAATTTACTTGCTCTTTATAATACATATTACGTAATAGAAATACTAGAAATTAATCGTTGATATTTCTTAACAGAATTTAATATAACAAAAAAATTTTGAAGTTTACAAAAAGCGATGGGCTATCATTGATATTTTTCAAAAGAAAGAGTCTGTCAATTACAGTGAAGGATAAAAGATGTAATTTAAAAGCAATAATTTTAACCCGTATTTAATTGATCGAAAAAAGACACGGATATCTTATCAAATGTGTACATTATCGAAATGTATCACACCTTGCAGATTTGATGCGATTAACATGATCTTATAATTAATAGCAGAATCGAAATCTTTTATCTTTTTATCTTTTTTTATTATTAACATTAAGAATAGATTAGTATATTCATAAGATATACTAATCTGTTCTTAATGTTAATAATACGAAAAAAATATATAGTAAATATTTGCATGATTTATACTTATCTATTTCGTGTTGTTGATACTAAGAATAGATGTACCAAGAAATGAGTTTTTCTCAAACTTCATATTTCATGCTGGAATTTCTATTTTATGCTAGTGCTGATTCACGATTTATCTAATTTGTACAAAGATCGAAGTACAAATCAACGTTGTAGGAAGCAAGAAGTATTATTTCTCTTTAAGAAAATTTACTCGTAATAAATTACACTGCTAATCTGCTAAGAAATTACACGAAATCATTCAGTTATGCGATTGCGTGTCAAGATTGATAGTATAATCGCCGAATACTTCACATAACCGAAAGATGTAAATTATTGTATTTAAAATTTACAAAAAAATATTATTAAGCACCAAGATCCATTCTTGGCTATATTTGGCACTTCTTTATTTATTTATTGATTTATTTATAATTGCTCTTTATTGCGTTCTTGAATCTTACGCACCCTTTTCGCAAGACATTAAGCGAATGCATTAGCAGATGTTGCAAGATGATCATGCAAACATATTTGCGAAAATTTTCACTTCGCTATCTAAGCAATGAAATAATTGCAATTATTATCATTCACATCGTGTATTTCTGATCATGCGCTCATCGACACGCTCATCGTACATAATGTTTTGTACATGATGATTTATGTAATTTTTTCTTATCTCCATTCACTTTCCACAACGAGAGGCTACTCTTTCTTTAATTTTAAATTTGCCTACTTCGTTTTGTTCACGAAATGATTCACCATTACGAATTTCCTTGCTTTCACCATCTTGCGCAATTGTGTTAAAAATTTTCGACTTCTCATCGTGTGATTTAATGGATTATCGCAAAAAGAACGAGTAATGATAATCATGATTATGATGCAAGTAGATCAAGTAGTCTGTCAAGGTCGTGATAAAGCAAAAATGGCCTCACGAAAGCTCGCATTGCTTTGAAGGTTTGAACATGTTCTCTAGAATCATCTTTAGCATAGTTTTTATATTCGCACATGAATCATTTGAAATGCGCATGCACTCAAGTATACTTAAATAGATTCTTCCTTTAAAAAAAACAGATCAATAAACTTCATCAGAATCTGGTGTTTGATAATTCAAGAACTGAATAATTCGAATTATCAAACATTATTTGGCTAAAATAAAGAAAGATAAAATAACATATGTAAGATAAAATTGTAAAACGAAAACTTTATACAGTTATCACATTAACAAGACAATGATTAAGTTAATTTATCTAATCAGTTATTTTTATTTTCGTCGAAACTGCAATAGTTATGTAATATAATGCTACGTATAATTGTACCATATTCATTGAAGAATTCCTGTCAATCAGAGTAATTTAAACGTACATGGAAGTTCAGTGGATCAGATGAACAGTACATGTATAAACGGCCGTACGCTTTACGACACGCGATTAAAAGTTACAAACAATCTCAACGGGTTCCTAAAATAATCATATAAAAATAGTAGAACATCTCTATCGAGCACATAATTCATTTCACGTTTTATAATTCATCCTGATTTGTTCTACAAAGTTATACGCACTACATCAGATCTATCGTGCAATTCAAATTCAATTATATACAGACATCGTGAGACTCGTCCTGCCTAACTTCTGAAAGTTGAAAATGGATAGATAATTTTTTATACGTCAACGCAAAATCTCTCCGGTAGGAAAGAACTTTTTAAGAATTCAATTTCCTATGATAAATTCCTTTCATTTTGCAGTGACATTGTTGCGGGATAACAAAATCGCGACTCCATAATCCATGTAAAAACATCGATTAACATTTATGCTGCAACAATGACAATCTAAAGCATTTGTACCTAATCTACATGTTCGCTTATTGCGATTTTCTAAGGCAAAAATACAGTAATACGATTAATATTAAATTCGAAGGAAGATTTTCCATTTTCCGAATTATATTTTCTAATTTCGATTTACATACATTTTATGTCACGCAGTTCATTATTATTTTTCGTTCGCGTCGGGCTACAATCTAGCACGTTCAACGATCAAAGAATATGAAAAAATTATTATTAAATTTTACAAATCGTTTCACTGTAATGCCCAGTATTATACGGTATTAATTTACCGAAGGCGCTTCTCATACATACATTTTATTACAGTCTGAAAAAATGATCGTTATTACAAAAATTCTGATGTTATAAAAAAAATGCTCGGTATAATTCGATATATTACATCAGACATTCGTTCAATAGAGTTGCTACCCTATTACTTCCTTTCACTATTACTTTCAATTCTAGATACACAAATCAAATACGAATACATGTTTCTTTCTTTCTTTGCATCTGTGTCAAAAGTCTATGTTCAAAATCTGTGTTAAAAATTTTAAGTAAAAACATAACTGATTATCAATCTTCTTGTTAGAACGTTAAATATGTTCTCGATTAAAACAGTCTATATTTTATAATGATCTTTAATCATCCATTTTATGGCAAATGTTTTCACAAGGAAACCCATGTGACTACAATTTGTTAATAAATAATTATATTAATTATATAGTCAGTTAAACATTAAGAATTGTTTAAAAATAAAATTTCTGAATCATGAATTAATGATTTAAATGAGCACGGAAAAATATCTGTATATTATATTATCTATATAACTTATTTTGTGCATATATATTTGCAATCGTTTAATATTTACACCACACTTTTTTTGGAATTAAACTGTTACTTGTTATCGTTCACAATTCATCGAAATAGTGAGGCGAAAATATACATCAACATTGTTGTCTTTGTTTGTATCACTAAATAAATTAATAATCTCTATATGTTATCCTAAAGTCTACATATATGTATATACAATTTGAAAGTCTGATATAAAGTTATCTTCTTGGAAAGCATAATTGAAAAATTAGGAACGTTATTGTACTAATAAAAAAGTTAAAATGGGATGAAGAGAATGTAAGATAAGTATCATTTTATAGTAGCAATTAATTGATCATCCGACATCAATTTTCCCATTCCTTTCATATTATCCTATTCCTTTATATACGTCGTATAATATCGCTAATTTCTAATCCTCTTTTTCTAAGTACAGTCGAGTACAATTCTCTAACGACGAAATATCACTTTATAATTATCACAACGCTAAAACGTTGTAAACAACAATTAATTCGATTTGTCTGATAATTGATAATTGGGTGAAGTCAGTCGCGTTAACACGATCGAGTTATATCTACGATAAAATCATTAATATCATTTTTTACGTTAGTCTTATGAGATTTTAATAAATTATTTCTTATTTCTTATCTGCAATATACGATCTGCTTCTAGTTGAAGTTGGAGAAGTCGGTTTTTAATTTGATCGATGGCGCGGATATCTTGATCTGTGGTTTTACAGGATCGACTGGTCGTGTATGCCGCTGCGCCTGCTGATGACTAGTCCTTACGGCGTTCTCCAATTTCGTTTTCAACTCGGTAGACTGTGACATCAATGTCTTAAATTCCTAACAATATAAAATAATTATTAGATACTCTCATATCATTCGGGATTAGAAAGTATTTTTAAAATATTGTACCTGCGGATACTTTGGCCCGATCTTATTGAGCCATTGAAAACTCTGTTGATGGAGACTCGCTTGATATTTTGTAGCGCACTGAAGCTCATCTCCTTCCAATAGGTAATTGATTAAAATCGGTACAAGTAAAGTCAGCATTTGAATACCTAGTAATTTCACAAAATATTATACGTATGTTGAACTTATATGAAATGTGTTATTTGAAATGTATAATAAATAATTAACAACTAATTAATACATTAAAAAATTGAAGACCACACTTTCCACACACCTTGTAACAGATCTCCTGTATAGCGTGTAACACATATCGCATTAATGTTTTGTATTAATGTTCCACGAGCGTTAATTTTATAAAAATTTATAAGTTCAATTAAAATAACTTACGATTAGAGAGGTCAGCGAGTCCTATGAGAGCTTCTACCGTACTGATGCACTCCAGTGTGAAAGTCAGTTCCATGTCATTTGTCACCTGCTTGCTCTTGTCGCTGTATAGGTATTCTACTAGACGTGGTGCAAGCGCGTGGATGTATGGAGTACTTATATTACGTTCCGGATGCAGAAATATCGTTCTTAATGTTTGCACACATTTCAGCTTCACCTGAATGCAAGATTATTCAAAATTACTTTCAAGATCAATAATTAGAAGTAACGTTTTCTTTGTCATTAACTCACCGTTAAATTTTCAGACTGGAACGCATGCCGAAAATGATTAATACATGGAAATTGCAGATTTGGAGCACTCACTACTTCCGGTGATGCATGAAGCACGAATACTGCGATGCCTAGCATCATTGCCACTTCATCCATCTTAGTTTCGTCATTGCCTATAAAAACAAAATAGACAAAATAAAAATAAGTGTAACATATATGTTAATTTCTTCCATTACTACGATAAATACTTTATATTTCGATATAAGAAATATGCGTGCGATATATATTTCATTTTGATTTCTGATATTTTATAAATAAGAGATATGCGTTTATAGTTCCATATTTCTCCTCTAAAGGATAAAGTTAAAAAACCTGTTTTAGCCAGATCGATAATCTTGGCAAGCGCGCTTCGTAGTAATCCCGTCCATTGCTCCTGACTCCTATGATCCCGGGCGTATTTGTTGTTAGTGAGATTCTTAACGCAGTGCAACGCAGCGTGAACCGGTGTTTCCGAATTGGATTTAGTGCTATCGTTGTCCGTACGTACCGCAGTTTCGCGTATCACGCCCGTTGCCAGATACAGCAGTGTCGGTAGAATTGCTATTGCGCCTTTAAGAAACGGGATAAATACTATGAAACTACTGGTTAACATTAATGACGTTAATTACATGAGTAATTTATCAAGGCAAGTACCTTGCGGAGAGCATAATGTGGGAAGAGACTCCATTATACTGAGAGATGATGCGATTAGTTTGCCGCTCTTCTCGGACGACACATATCCCTTCTGAGATAAAATGGCAGTAGCACCACCGGGATTCGGATTCAATGCCGGTATCTGCCGCACTAGGAGACACAGACATACTTCTAGAACAGCAAACACTAATGATTTGCCCGGTGTCAGCTCACCACTCTCTTCTCCTTCACCCAGTAAATCCAGTTCCAATGTTTCATTATTTTCTTGATGCGCCGATGCATTATCTTTTACAAAAAAATGTACGTTTTTATATACATAAACTTGTGCGATGCAAAAAATTGTCAAAATTATCGAAAATAATTTCGGAGATCGCGTACCTTTGAGTTTCAATTTTTTCCTCGCAGCAAAATCTTCCTGCGCTGCTTTCATCACTTGTTTCAGCACTTCCATTACTATCATTTGGATGATATAACTCTCTCGTGTTAAAAGCAATCTTAAAAGTAACAAACGTACCAATATTAGTATTATCTAATAGAAAAGATTGTATATTTTTACATATGTATGAAGAACACATACCTATGAAGAACATTACATAATTCAATAGGTAAAGAACGATCCGTGATGAAGACCTTACGTGCCCATGTTGAATCAAGTAATGTATATAACGCATTTAAACATGTCTTTATATTTTGCTGGGATTCGGAAGAGCGAGGACTGCACAAAGCTTCCATACATATACCTGCAAATAATTATGATAAAAAAAGAATATTGTTTTAAAACATTATCACACATAAAGTAAATTGTGTTGATATTATATACACATACAAGCAATTTTAATATTTTATTACATTATATACTTACCAAATAATAAGTGAAAACGTTCAACATTCGTGTTAGTTTTAGAAACGATAGTTTCATCATTGTTGTTATTATTGTTACGATTATTATTATTAGTAAGATTCGTCGTTGCTTTCTCCTGATTACTGTCTCTCATTTCAAATCCTCTTGCATTGAGCCAAAGAGTCGCGGCATGGAGGATCGGTGCCCACGATTCTACATAGTGAGGACGCGCGGACTCCATAGTGTCTGTCGTGTAAAAGGCACCACCATCATGCGGCAACTGACTGGAGAATTCTGGGAAAAAAATCATAACAATAGTTTTAATTAACCGAATAAATAAATCCAAAAAGATACGTGCAACATATAAGACATAATAAAAAGTAATATTCTGAATAATTATTTGTTAATATTAACATATTTATAACATTTTTCGAGTAACTGTGGACGATATGATTAATTTCGAAATGTAATAGGTTGTAATAAGCTTCAAGTTGTAAGATATTGTCTAGTTGATATCAATTACAGTGAATACGAGGAGGATAATTAAGTATATTTAATTAAAATTTCTTATAAGTTACGGTGACTACTAAGGATCACATTAGTAGATCATGATGCATAACTACCGCGCACAGATACTATACACACTTTAGGTTACAGAAATATCGCTATCATCTCTTGTATAGGAAATGCTTAACTGATAGGATAGAATAATTATCTATATGATGATCATATCGTGAACGTATTAACAAGTTATTATGGTTCTGCATTGTTATTCTTCTCTCATTATATTCATATTATTCAATAATACCTGGGGGCAAAGAGAGTAATGCATGATCTCTCAACGCTGATAGCCAATGTTGACTTAGACTCAGAAGTTCTGGCTGAACGAGGCTCAGCAAACTTTCGCTTTGAAACTCGAATTCTCCAAAATCCTCCTCGCTCGCTTCATCAATTTGATTCGCATTTCGATTAGTCGTATCTTTGCTATTCAATGCGGATCCGTCTCTTATCATTGCAACTACATATACCTGTTAAAAAAATAAAATTTAATTTTCTCTTTTTTTACAGATTTCTTTCATAATTTATAGATATATCTCCTTTGTTATATTATTTCTATATTGAACATAATAATAGTGTCGATATACCTCTGCCCATGCTTTTAGGATCGCCAATCTTTCCAACGTTGATAAGCTCTCATTATATAGCTGCGGCCGAGTATTGCCTTCTCTCAATTTCTCGAGAGATGATACAAGTAATTGATGCACCCTTCGTAGATCATTGAGATCCCTAGCGACGCCACTGCCGATCCATGCGCTGCAAGCCTCACAAGCTGCAGCTGTAACATGCGACGGTGTTTCCGCGGAAAATGCTGGTCTTAAAGCAGCTCCGACCTATAAACAGATTTATATTTAATATAATAATCATTGTAAAAATTATACAATTGTAAAAATGTGTAGTAGATTAAGACTCACTTGTGCTTGAAACTGCTCCAGCAATAAGTGCCCAGGAAATTCCGGTTCGGGAACTTTGGCAAATTTATCAATGATCTCTTGCAGAGTTTTGAGACCTTCGAGTCGCAATGGATCACAATCACTCGTTGCAGCCATGAACGCCATACGCACCAAATCCGATAGATGTAATACCAGAAAATCTCCTATGTAATCCGAATAAGAGAGCATATTAAAAATAAAGAAAAATTTGAAGAGACAGCAACGTTAGAGCTGGATCAATTTGTACCTTTTCCCTTAGATTGTTGCATTTCTTTGGCCAGAGCGAGATCAAAGTGAGCCTGCTTGTTATTCATACAAGCTGCGACAATACGTCGAACGCATTGTGCCGCAAAAACTCTCGTTGGCCATCTCGGTGTGATAGATGGTCGCTGTTTAGTGGATTCGTCGGCATGAAATTCAGCCTGATCGTCGTCACCTTCTGCATCTGCTGATTCATTATCAGCGGCGCCATCCTCCGCATTCACTGCGTTGCCTTCTTCGATAGTACTCGATTCTATGTAACGAAGCAGAATATTTTAATTAAGGAATTATTCATCAATCATTAATTAGAAGAATTTTATTACCTGAAGCTATCGTGAGAACGTCTTTGCATAGTGATAACCATTGAGACAAATTATCGGCTGCTAATATTTGCAACATACTTGTCAAAGTGTCATGAATGTCTTTGATTAGTTTACTATCAGTTTCCGTATCCAGCATACTGAATAACACGCCTGGGAGACCGGTTTCAGTGATAACGAGACCTTCTACCACATTAGTATCTCTACTTTCATTAGCTAGAGTCATTGCATGCTCGCATACTTCCTTCGCTTCGCGCTGAGCGAGCTGCCGAAGACAGGATATCGCAGCTTTACGAAGAAGCAAATGATTGCTTGATAAGGTACGCTATAAATAAATAAGTATAAGAAATAATGAAGACTTTACGAAATTTCTTAGTATTCAAAAGATCCTTACACATAATGTAGGAACGAGGGAAGACAAATTGACGTGTCTGGGTGCAAAAAGATGTAACTGTTGAAGGCAGCCGGTTGCTTCGGCTTGAACGAGGGGATCCTGATGATCCTGCATAATGGCACATGCGCATAAAAATGACGACCGCGCCATGCAAATCGTTGAAGTGTTGCCTGTAAAATCAATTGTTCAATTATCTTTCTCAAAAACAATAGTCATATTTCGCATTTGCTCTATAATTAATTGGGTACATTGTGTACCTTGCAATTCTGGTCCTATTGTCGTGATAAGCGCTGATAAAACTTTTCCAATGCATTGATGCACATCGATGTAAGAGTGAGGAACATTGAGGAGAAGGGTCAGTGCTAAAGATAGTGTAGGCTCTACGTAGCCTCTGAACATTGGTCCACCGGAATCAGCTATCAGAGCCAGAGCGTGCAGCGCCCAAACCTTAAAGAAAATTTATTATATAATTTTTTTTGGTCAAGGTTAATATAAAGATAAACAAAACGAGACAATATGGCAATATTTTACTTGTACTACAGGAGACGAATTATCTTGTGCGAGTGCGAGTAAGATGCTGACGCTAGTATTAAGATGTTGGCTAGAACCCATTCCGCCAACGTATTTATGAAGACAACCTAACGCTAATGAGTGGCCGGTTCTGCTGGCCACGTCGCGAGCCGATTTCAACCGATCGAAACTGGTCTGCGCCAATTCCGCTGTGAACTTAGGATCGGAGATCACTTGAGCCATTCTGCCAACCGCTTCTCCAGCCGCCCATCGTAAAATAGGATTACTGCTGATCAGAGTGCTGATGATAAGATTAGTGGCGGATTTCTTGACGTCTTCCTGTCCAAAGCCTGTTTTCGCTTCGTTGAGGCCCTTCAAGCCGCTCAATACGGCCGTAAACACATTCATTTGTATTGCCTCCTGCCTTCCAGATTTAGTATGCTTTATACACTCGCTAAAGTGATCCAACATCTGCAGTCTGTGCTTATTTGCTACACGTGGGAATATCTGGCCGAATAACGCAACCGATAAATCAATCACCGCTACACCCAACGGCAAGGGACCAGGAATCATTTCAAACTGTAATCATATACAAAATTTGTATTTAGATTTTTTTTCTGTATTTATATAATATATAATTCGCAGTAATAAGATTTAAAACTAATTTATAGAAATATGAATTTTTTAAAATTTATTTATGTTGTATAAAATGATTATTACTTGAACTTACGTGTGGCATTGGTCTGTAAAGACAGCATGTATTATGTTCTAATGCCCCAGATCCCGCAGCACTATTTGGTTGAAGCTGAAAGAAAGATTATAAACTATAAAGTATTAATTTAATAAGATTAATAAAGTACGAACTCTATAAATTGTAATAAAAAGTTTCTTTATATAAATCCTAAAAAAGTATTTATAAATTAATACATA
>NW_017304228.1:2253920-2256570 GCF_001594115.1 Trachymyrmex septentrionalis | reverse complement strand
ATTCGATATGTTATATATTCTAACTATATAAAATTAAAAAATACTACATATACATATATTGACTAATATGTAACTAGTTAATAAATAACATCATATTAATAAAATAATATCATATTAAGATAAAAATGAGACCTAAAAAATCTGTTAATTTTCATATATAAAATATTATAATTTTATACAATATATATATAAACATAGGTAGAGAAAACAAAATAAAAATGAAAGGCACACTTTAAAGAACACCTTACTCACATGTTCCAAATCTGCCCTTCTGTTTGGTTCCATCTAAACACGAGGGTATTTAAAAGTTAACGCAAAAATTTTATAAAAGTTTAAATTGAAAAAGTATTTATTTTTTATATTTAAATTTAGCTAGATATTATATAAAATATATCAAATAAACCATGAATTGCAGTCAAATAAAACATAAAACAAGTTGCATGTTCAAAGATTTTACAAAACATACATGTATTTTAGTTATTAAATTACAATCTTTTGTTACTGAATAAGAAAAGAGTATAAGTTGTACATAAATAAAATATATGCGTGCAATATTAGAATTAGTTTATCTAAAAATCATTTTTAAGATAGTAACGCTTCTATGAATTTTTAATTTTTGAACAAGATCAAACAAGCAATGACTTAGCCAAACATTAGCCAAGATATTATACATAGAGATAAAAATCATATTATAATGTGGAATATAAAAATTCAAAATTCAAACTCACTTGATCTTCTATTGTGCGATGATCGGTCTCCTGTAGCCATGTACCAAGAATCACAGAATCGTTAGCATGGCAAACCACACTCAATAAGGAAGTAGTCGTATTTCCAGGATTATCCGTAAGCGTGAACTCCGAAACCAACATCCTCAGAAGATGCGTGTAAGAACCTATGTTATAATAATATAAATAAATTCCAAACTAAAGAATGAAATATAAATATATTTTATAGTATTATTCTATTTACAAATTTGATACCTTCGAACATTTGCGGTGGTAGCAGCAACAACGTTTCATATAAGCGCAAACGAACCATAGCTGCAGGAGCTTTTAATTGTTGACCATAATTCTTTAAAACAGGAGACAAACTGAAAAAATATATCCTAGTTATAGGATCAATGCTCCAAATATTTCTTTGCCGCGTTACATAAAAAGTATATCAATATTACTTTGTCAGCATTGCCAGAGCAGATTCGATCGGCGTGAGTAATCGCCGTGTAATATCATCGTTCAGAAGTTCCGGGCAATGCAACAGGAAACTGTACATAGCGGACAATGCGCCGGCACGTCCTTCCAAAGTCACTTGCCACGTGAAAGCATCGCCGCGAGCTTTTTCACTCTCAAGTTCTTTGTTCGAACGCGGGAAAGAGTTCCTCCATAGAAGTAACATTCTCGGTAATAAGCCTTTTACTACTGCCGTACCTGTATGCATATAAATTATGCGTGCACATATATGGTTCACGCTTTGCGAAATTATTATTCATTATTAAATAAAAAATATTTATACCTAGAGTCATAATTGCTCCTATCAAAAGCCATCCTGCATGCGTGCGATTTAAAGACAAACGGCTGTTTTGACTTGCGCTTCTCAGAAGTTCTTCCGCTGTATTGAAAATTATCTGAAAATAGGAAGCTCGATAATCAATCCCGCATGATTGATATATAAAGTAGGGCACAAGAGCAAATATACCTTTCCCTTAGTATGAGGGACTCCCAAAGGTGACAAACGAACACTTCCTAGCACCGCGGCAAGAGCACTGCTGTAACCGGCTATAGCTTCCGGTGAGCTACGCATATTCTCAATCCCATCGACACAGCGATCTATCAAGGGTGTTATTTGACTTGGCACTGCCACACATATGCACCGTAAACACCAGGAAGCCGCCAGTCTAGCCGCTTGACACGGATGCACCAGAACAGCCATTATGGCATCGATCAGACCTGAGATAAATACATGATTAACTACACTATTCAGACTATTTCTATATTGAAAAAAAAAAAGATATTTTGTATACGCAAATACATACTTAGAGATTGATCGGATAGCAAATTCGTAGCTGTGGTACCTAATCCTAGTATCAAATTACCCATTTCTTGTAATGCACACACTAATAAATGTTGACTGAATAACGTTTCTTGATTGCAATCTTTGGCATTTTCCGGACTGAAATCTAATAAAGACCATAATGAGAATATGTACAACTGTACGTCATATTTAAGTGTAAAGAAAAATTATTCTTACCAATGGAATTCATTTGCTTCAGAATAATATGCGCTATCTCTTTACAAGCGGCTGCTTGAGCTCCTTCTCCTAATAATTTGCCGATGGTACCGCGTAAAATAAAATTCACGCATTTACGCGAATATACCGCCTCGACGTGAGAACTAGCGGCTTTCGGATTTGTAACCAGGTCTAAAACATGTGCGATTAATGCTCCGATATTTCGTTCCAGCCAGGTACCGCCCAACATTTGAACAAATATCACGTATGCCTGTAATAGCACCAAATGTCCATGAGATGTTTTATCATGAAAAAATATATTCCAAAATAAAGTTGAAGGCTTTTTGACTCAATAAGAAAAATGCAAATGATGTTCTGCTTTGTTTTCTTGAAAAATAACAGCAAAAATATTTTTTATACAATTATA
>NW_017304228.1:2250678-2253820 GCF_001594115.1 Trachymyrmex septentrionalis | reverse complement strand
TAAAATGTATATATATATATATATATATATATAACAGCTTACATGTGTCACCCCAACTCGCACTTCTCTATTTATACTGGAACTTCCTTTTATAATCTCACCGGTTCCTTTTAAAAAACCCACACCACCTCTTAAAAATCCAGCCATCAGGATATTTAACACCTCTTCAAGTGAAGCTTGCTTAACACCTTTGTTGTGTGCAACTATGTAATATGTACATTAGAATAAGATTTGGATAAATAAAATAAGTGCCTAAATTTGGATACATATTTTCATAACATATTTTTACTTCAATACCTGTGAGATTTTTTATCTTGGGTGAAGGAAGTTGCGTCATTGCCACTAAGGTACCCAGTAATTTAGCAACGGAGCATCTCACTTCGTAATTTGAACCTTCGAATGCCCGGAAGCACAGTGTTGCAACGCTTTCGATTTCGGTCGTATATAAAAACGGAGCATGATTCAACATCTCCAACAAACACTGTAAAAATACATTATGATAAATATAGAAAAATAGAGCAAATAATCAACATTTCTTTCATAAATATAAGTACCTTTGCAGCAGCACATCTTACTGCCATCACTCTGTCGGTCAGATAATGCCTGGAAACTTTGTATATTTCCTTATGCACATTGGTTATTGCGGATCCCATTCCAGCACACACCTAATTATAGAACAAATATACGTTAAATTATAAACATATTTTATTTAGATAGTTACAAAAATTTTTAACAATACTGTCACCTTTTCTAACGTGTGCATAATTTCTATCCGTGTCTGTGATTCAGCAGAACGTAAGGACTTTATTAAGATCTGTACAGTTTCCTCATATGACCTGCCCATCATTCTTCCCAATTTCTCATACATGCATCCCACGCAGCAAATAGCAGCTCTAGATAAACAGCATGTATGTATACATATTGCAGAATTACATCAAATTTATTATTAATAAAATTAATAATATTCACAGTTTTGTAGGTAGAAAACTTGGTGAATCATCCTTATTCCTCAAGATATCATTGCATTTGTTGACAGTATCAAACAGCAGGAATGTGTCACCTACACTGAACAAAGTTGCTAGGCATCTTGCAATGAGACGTCGAGTTGGTGGACCAGGTGCTCCTTGCATATGCCTCGTCAATTGCTCTACTAACTTTTGCTGACATCCTTTAATATCACTCTGCGTATATTTAGCACGATTAAACATTTATCATAGGTATTATTAAATAAATAATTTCAATCATATCTCTCGTTAATAATAAACTGGACAGTCATCAACGTTAAACTTTTTTAAACTAATACCTTTTGAGCGGCAACCAAAACTTTGTCTAGAAAGCGTAACCATTCAAAGATGAAAACCGGTCGCTTAGCTTCTGGGATTTGATTAAGAGCATCCTCATTGAGGGTCAGACTATGACTCAACTCCATCATTGTTTTAAATAAATGTACGCACGGACAAGCTGGTCTCAAATATCGGTCACTCAATTTCCTCCTACAATGCAATCACATTAAATTCTCTATCATTTTACAATTACTGACTGACGACATACAGACTTGAAATTTCAAAATTAAGTATAATAACAAAATGTATTATATATTAGGACAGCGTATTGAAGGTGTGTTTTTCATTATCGCGATTTAGAGTCGTGCGGATATAGAATAGCGAAAATGCGATAAGATGCGATTAGGACAGTGTTTACTGATGTTTACGCACCGCAGGAAACAGTAGTCTAGGTGTCATTACTCGGTGGGCGAAGATATTTTCATGGCACTGGGTATCTTTCGTGGGATGTCACTTCGTCACTTTAGCACTTATATAGATTAATCACGTCTCGATGACAGCATCGTTATCGGTGTCGTCGTTTTCCACGAAATTCCAAATTATCACAACGACGAGTGATGCGTATGGATGACAAATTTTGACGTAAGGTTAGTACAGTTCGGACTGGGTCACTCAGCCACGTCTGGTGGCGCGTTGGTGCCGCGAGAGTGTCGCCAGAGAGAAACCTGAGAGAGGCTATGTTAGTCTTTTTACGTCCATTTTTGGTTTGGAAACTACGCTACATCCATTTTCTGGCCTTGTCAATAAAATCATAACAGAGAATTGTGTCAAAATGTACTGCAGGCAGAAAATGAATGTATGGGCAGTTTTGATGGTAATAGGAAAAAGGTAAATTGCCCTTTAAAAAAAATATTAAATATAAATTATAATTTGTGGATCACTTAAACATTTTGCAAATTTTTAAAAATACACATATATTACTTATAAAATTCTGTACAATAATATTTTTCAAATCAAGATATTAACAGCAATATGAGAGACTTTACTTAGTTCTATTTATAAAATATTAAATGCATTATGATATAATAATAAGCATGCATTATGCTCATTCAATAATTTGGAAGATTAAATTGTCGATTTAAATCCATTTTCCAATGTTGCGTATATTATACAAAAAACTTAATGTTTTTTTTTTGCATTTCATACACAAGTATAATCATAATGATTTTAATGTCAGTTTGCTAAAGTCGGTTTGCAAAAAGAGGACCGTCAATTGTAATCGACAGGAGTGATACGAAGGGATAGTCTCTCAAAAATCTAAAAAGAAAGACCGTAGATGTATTACCCGCCAAAAATAGCAATGGTTATAGTTATATACATATATGCACGCTTTGTGAAGATAGAAGCGTCAGTAAACGAATTATTTTACGAGCCATGAGATGAGGCATTGTACGTAAGTTTAAAAAATTTTTGAAACAGAATAATTTGCAGCAACAGTAGTGTTCAGTAATTTTGCTGAAAAATTAAATAATGATTAACAAAATATTTAATACTTTTAATCAAAGCTATATTGAGCAAATTGTTTCACAATATTAAGAAGATTTGTGTATATATTTATAAAGGATATTAATGTTATCAACCTTTGTTTAAATATGAATCATTTAAAATATTTTATTTGTTAAAGTATATAATGAAAATTGAGACATAATGTACTATTAGAACATCAAGAACCTCATACACGCGAATAATTATCAATTACATTTATAAAAAGAACCGCGTAGATAATATAAGATTAAACTAATGTCAGAGATACCACAAAGCAAAGCGCGAAATGTACGACGTTGTCCGTTTGGATCCGT
>NW_017304228.1:2248184-2250578 GCF_001594115.1 Trachymyrmex septentrionalis | reverse complement strand
TTATAAAAAGAACCGCGTAGATAATATAAGATTAAACTAATGTCAGAGTTACCACAAAGCAAAGCGCGAAATGTACGACGTTGTCCGTTTGTCAAAATCGTGTAAAATACGAATAATTAAATAAACCGTCAATATTTTTCATACGCATTAGTTGGTTTAGTTGGGTATCCAAACGGCGCGCGGCGAAAAACAAGGAGTGGGGGAGCGTGTCGCGCGGCGTAGTAGTTGACTACGTCATCACTTCGGCATTCGCTCGGCGACTTCGGAGCGAGATATACGTAGTACGAGACGTTCCGTATATCCTATTAACCTACGAAAATTAAATATCTACGAACGCGAATTTATCAATGCTCATAATTTGCTCGTGAACACGTCGTGGCGACTGTCGTTTGTATACAGTTACACTATTACACGCTCTAAATAGACGTCGAAATATATGATAGATATAGTTTAGAAATTACGAATTGTCTCGTTTAGACCGGTACTCTTTAATGGTCGTGAGTGATAACACGTCGATGGCTTTGCATATTACTCTCTATTTTCAGATCGAAAGCGTACGATAAATTTATATATATTAAATCACGATTTAAAAGTAACAAAATGCTAAAATGCGTCAACCTTTTGTTCAAAATATTGCGTATACAGCTCGGATTTCGTGTAACAAAAAGTTATTACAAACTAAACGCTTATTGCAATACAATTTTAAATTTTATCTAAGATATAGATGAGTTGTGTGCGTACGAATCTAAGAAATAAAATAAAGATCGTGCAATAAAGCTTATATTTATCAAAGAAAAATGTAATAACTAGATTATTTTACTGATTTTATAATATACATTAATATTTCGACAGTTAGATGATCGGCGCATAACCTTGGGGATTGTTTTGGCGCGGAAGGGCGGGTTGGCAGCGTCATGTTTATGCGAAGTCATATCACGCAGTCATTCCATTATCAAAGCTGCTAAATAATATGAAATATTGTATTTTACTGAATACTAAAAGTATACGACTAGCTTGCACGATTAATTATTCCTAAAAGAATTGAGACGACAATCATATAGTATATCACGTAACAGATATTTCGTATGGTTCATTCATTTGGAATCAAAACGCGATAGAAAAATAGAATTTATTACTATTTCGCGATAATTACGGACAACAATTATTTTTATTTAATGTAACATTTTTCTCGCTTAAGTATAACTCGATTATTCTTCGGACGGTATTACGCGAGTTAAAAAAAGCTATGTTAATATAAATATTTTTATGCAAATAACGGAATTTTTGTATATTACATTTTTCAGATATTTTCCCTCTCACCACGTCAAGGTACATCTGTGAAAGCTCAGTACCCAGAGGATATATACAAAAAGAACGAGTTTTCTTAAATATCTTAAAATTTTCTGAATTATATATATAGATAAATTTGTAAATAATTGAGTAAAATTGTTTTCTTCGTGTAAAAATCCAACGACGGGAAAACTAATGTACCCTCCGCCGATTTAATTGAAAGTGAATGAACCGCAGCCGGTTCGTCGCGTCGCGCGTTTGCTTCGGGAGTGCCATTCAAGTTATCGGACTCAAGTTATAGTCCGCGCGCGATTAATGCATTATTCGCGAGTGTTTTACGCGAGTGTCCTGTGCGAGAGGATGTCAAGCATATTCTGAGAGGAGGAGGAGGTCTGGGAGAGGCATCAGGCACCGGCGGAGCAACCTTGCGGTAAATATTTTTTGCTTACTAGAATCAATATTTTTCTTCTATTTATTCTTGAGTTTATTTTACAATGATTTAAAAGATAATTAGAAAAAGATTTATTTAAAAATTATTTTGAAATTTCATATACGAATTTTTAAGGTCTATTTAAAAAAATGTATAATTATTTTATAAATATCTAATTCAATGATGCATTAAAAAAATCGATGCTTATAAAAATTATATATTTTGAAAATTATATGATTATTTTAAGAGAATTTTGCATTTTTTGTTTTTAATATTGTTTGTGTTCTTCCTATAGTTTGTTATAATTTAAATTATATATTTTTTTGTTACAGAATCATCGTAGCGACGTTGCAGATATAACTCCGCCGTTGCGCGTCGAGTTGGTGAGTGACGAATTAATATTTTTATTGAGATAACGGATGTGTAGTAATTTTATTAATATATATTATATATTTATAAACGCATATATGCATTAATTTAATAAAAATATACGGATAAATATATGTATAGTATTCAATACATCCGATGTCTTAAAATGGATAAGTTAGAACAGATTAGGATAAACTTAATCCTGGATGCCTTCTTATTATCGAATGTATTGTGCATGCACTATTAAATTTATAATGTCACGTTACCTAGTTTGAGTTATTTCTAATTATTTCTATATGTATGTT
>NW_017304228.1:2245441-2247156 GCF_001594115.1 Trachymyrmex septentrionalis | reverse complement strand
ATAATTATATATAAATATATATATTATAAAATATGTCCATTTATATACAATTATATAAAATTATATATATTTTTATGTAATTTTATGTAATTTTTTATGTAATTTTATATAATTATATAGGAAATATTCTTTCGGGCGAATATCATAACATAAAAAAGCGTATGTTAAAATATAACAAACAAATATTGTGTTAATTTTCTTATCTATTTCGTTCCCAAATATGCATTCAGGATTAAGTTTTATATAAGTTGATGCAAAAAAGCAATATTTATATGCGCATATATGTATAACGTGCACTGTTTTTTAAAAAATTCCTTCTTGTTTTACACTTATTTGTATACATGTTATATTAATTATTATTTATTTCAATGCAACTAACTTTAGCCTGATCTTTTATAACTTATCCTTATGTAGTACTGGATTTTATACCAGTTAAAGTAGTAATATGATGTAAGATCCAAAATATACATTTTATCAAGAAATAGAAGAATTTTATCTGATAATTATTTTAAAATCATTTAAATCGTTCAGAGTTTTACATAATTTAAAATACTAATATTAAAATAATAAATTATATAAAAATGATTCTAATAATTTAGAAAATACAAAGAGATATATTTATCGATGCAAGGGAAAATTATTCCTTTTGGATCTGACATTATTCATCTGAATTTCTCATTCGCATGCTTTGAGATGAGATTCAGCAACGAATCGTTCGAATTGTTAAAAATACGTACATGGGCCTTGAATTTTATTGGATGATAATTGATTTAGTCATTTTTAGTTTATTTTTAAATTAAAGTTTTGTTCTTTATATTATAATGTTTATATTAAGAAATTTATTTTATATTTATAATATTTGAAACTTTTAAAATCAAAACGTTGATGACTTAAAATTTTTTTTTATTTAGATTTATTTTTAGTCCTAATATTTATATTTATCGAATAAACGAGTATAGAAAATAATTTATTCGCAATATTGATAGAATTATTATTATTATTATTGATAATTACTTATATTAATATCTAAGTCAATTTTATTAATATTATGGCCTCTTCGCGACGCGTTCGTGTTTCGCGCATCGTACAAAAGCGTAAAATCTTACGCTTATTGCCGACAATGTTAGTCGGCAGCAGTTGGCAGCAAAAAGGAGTATTTCTCCTTGTTGTCGATTTCTGGCATATGAAGCCAGAATGTGTTGGCCAGGAGCAACGAAAGGTGAGTTCAATCTGGCCGGAAGAAAGAAGAATATCTAAGAGTATACGAAGAGTATACGAAGTAGGTTGATGTGTGACACTAATTTAAGTTTTTAAAAGAAACATGTACACTGAAAAAAAAATTTGTTTAACGAACTAAACACATTTAATTATTTGCAGATTTGATTATTTCATCAAATTTTATTTAATCGAATTTAACCGTAGTCTGCTTAATGAACTGTTCAATATTAAGCAGACTACGGTTAAATTCAATTAAATAAAATTTGTTGAATTAACCAAATTTGCAAACAACTACATGTATGTAGTTAGTTGAACAAATTTTTTTTCTCAATGTATAAAGATAAACTGAATATTCGGGAGGGTAATTTACTCGCAAATTGCGAGTTCTTATATTTTTTTTAAATGTTGCTTATTTAAAATACAAAAATAATCAATAAACAACAGGGCTAACGAGAGTTAGTTCGAATAATCAAGCGCAAGTTTTGTAGATTTTTTAA
>NW_017304228.1:2241756-2245341 GCF_001594115.1 Trachymyrmex septentrionalis | reverse complement strand
AATACAAAACTTGCGTTTGATTATCCATATTGATTTTCATTAAAATTAATATTGTAATTAATTTTATTGTAAATAAATGTATGCATAATAATATTAATAATTACGTATGTAATATAAAGTTTATGTAAACTATGTCCAGATAAATGCCACTATACTTATTTTTGTAACTTGCCTAACGATTACTAATAAATTGTATTGTATACATTAACTGAAATATATATATCTGCATTAAATATCTATTCAATACAGATAGCATTTAGCTTGTCGTAATAAATCAAATTGTTGCGTAATTAATGTAAATTATACGAAATCGATAATACATATAATGACAAAAATTATGTATATACCTAATAGGTTTCATAAATATTTAATTTTGAAACTTTTATTTTAATTTAGATTTTATTTTAAATATCAAAAAGTCATTAATAATTTAAAGTAACTTTTAATTTAAAATTTGATGTTTAGAATAATCATCAATTCTGTTTCGCATTTATTAGTATATACAAATTTATTAAATAAGTCATGAAGATTGAAACTTTGACTGAGGCAATGGTTAAATAATTACTTCTTGCTTGCTTTTTGACAATTTACATTGGTAACATTACAGAATTGCAAATATATTTTAGTGATCAATTTATTATATGTAAAGGTCTTATTGTTATCTTTCGCGTCAAATGGATGCTAGTGATGGCGTGATTGTACCGATGGAAAGTCGAAAATATTTTTATCAGGAGAGTTATTCCTCGTCGCTTTTCGTGAAGTCCATTCGCGAAGTCTAGTTTGGTATCTCTTCAGGGATTCTTCTACAGAATTGGAATAAATCCCGAGTTTTCTCGTCTGCAATTACTGAAAGTAATAATTTTGTCAATGAGTCAACGACAATTGCTATGTATTTTAAAGTTAAGTTGCGAAATTAATTTAGTGATATATTTTAGCATATAATTTTTGTTACTTTCTTTGTTTTATTAAATGTTCTGCCACTTGTAATAATAATGTAATATTACTGTCTTAATTTAACAATAGAAATTTAATATTATATGATTAATATTTTTTAATATATAACAATTATTGTTTGTAAATCCAAATTATTAAGTAAATAAGTTTAAGTTTTATACATAAAATTTGCTTACTTTTTGATGATCGCTCTAACAAAAATATGGTTACGAATGTATACATTTTATTTTCAAACTGTTATTTAAAAAATTATTTTTTTTAGGTATTGGACATCCCGCAATTGGAGAATACTATTAATTATTAATTTATATGTATATATACTTTTCTATGATAAAATACATGCAGATATTACGAGATTATATTTAACAAATTTTAATCTTTGTCGACTTAGATAATTTTTACCAATATACTTCATATATATTCTTTAACAATGCTATCGTGATTACATAAATTTAATTAAAAATGTGTGAATACAAAAAATTCGAGATAAGTTGAATGGGTACCCTCATATATATATATATATTAGCGGGATATTAATAATTAATAATTAAAAATTTTTTTAAATACGGAAAAATAAAAATTAATTAATTTTATGTAATAAATTTTTCAGTATAAAAGTATAGTTCTTTAAAATCCCGTTGTTTTATCGAGTTCGGCTTATCTCGAACAATTGGTACCCGAGAAACTTTTGTATCCATACATATAAAAAATTACAATAACGCATGTATTTTATTATTATTAAATATATTCCTTCATAACCAATATTTTATAAAGAAATCATTCTATCCGTTTATTTTTAATAAAAGATGATTATGATGTGGCAGAACATATTTTTTTGCAAATTTTAATATTATATTGAATATGATAAAAATGGTAATTGTAATTGACATGGTACTCAAATTATTACTATCGTAAGTATAGTCTAAAAAATTTGGGATGCACACCCTCCTGTAACAAGATTACTGGTATTTGATGGATGCTTAACTTTTCTTTGCAAATGGATCTTGTGAATTTGACGTAGAATCAGAATACATTGAATTCACTCTCCATTACGAAGATTGTTCTTCTTTGTTCGGATACTAATCAGCCAGTACTACGAGGCGGAAGGATTTTGATATGATAAAATTATTAAGATAGTTAAATCTTGAACGCAATGAAAGTGCTGTTATAAATATATAAATAATTTTTATCACGATATTGTTAAGTTTCATATTCGCAAATTAATAATTAATAGTTAATACGATCTAATTGTTGTTAGTATTTTTTCTTTGTTTATCAATATTTCATTAAACATTGGTTTAGAAAAATTTGTATTATTATACGTATTTTCCACGTTTTCGTATAATCCCGCATTACTAAAATTTAATTGTACTCCTATATTATCATTTTTATTACATTTTGAAAACATTGATAATTGTATATTGTAATTATGGTAAATAATAATTGTAATATCGAATGTATAAAGGATAATACAATAAAAAATAATATTTAAAAAGTTATTGCAATTTTATTAGCAAAATACGATAAAATAATTAGATAAAAATAAAAAAATTAATTAAAGATTAAACTTACCTGTAAAAACAGGCTATTAAATTTATTAGGTCGTTTTATGGGTGTATATTTACAAAGAAAAGAGGACCGCCGATAAAATTGGCGGGGGTGGTGGAGGGCCTCTATAGCTCGTTTTTGCTAAATTGTATCTTAAATTGACTATATATGTTTAGAAGAGATTAAATTTATTAAAAGTCTTTATAATTGCTAGTAATTATAAAGATTTTAATACATATTATAGTAATTATGTTTGGTAAAACGAGATGAAAATTTGCATAAAGAAACATAATTTTGTAATTTTATAAGATATTACAAAATAAATATTATATAAGATAAAATTCACTAAATTAACTTGTTTGAATTTTCAATTTTGTTTATTAAAATTCAATAACTTTTATTTACATGTGTAGGAGATGTAAAATTAAAATTTTTTCAAGAATCTATTAAAAATCCCTTCTATGTATAGTCAGCACGCTTCTATCCTGAGTGATACTGATGTGATACAGAGACGAACTACATTTACTTTCAACGATATGATTTTATCAATAGTGTCAGAAAATGTAGTTACGTAGTTCTCAAACTGAAAATGGATGTACTGGCGGTAGTGTACGGGTGATTTCGACGGTAACAGGAAAAAGGCCGGCATAGTCTGTCAGGTTTCTCTCTAGTACATTAAAGCGATTTTTAACTGATCGATTTGTAAAATTCTTTCTTCTTATTGGCCAATCAAAAAAATGCTTTAAAGCACTTATAATGAAAATTTGATCACAGCTATAAGGCTTGTTCTTTTTAGCTGAACTTCTGCAGTTGATCTTTCTTCCTTTTTTCTCTAAGAGAAAAGAAGAGGAAAAAAAATGAACTGGCAAAAGTTCAGCTAAAAAGTACGAACTTATGATCTTGTCTATAAAATAAATTTTCATGAATTCAGCGATTGGTCAAAATATCGACTTAATGGCTTCATGTAAATTCGCCATAACTGTCTGGAGTATGCGCAGAAGTGTCGGAAGCTTGTTTCGATTAAATATAACCGCCTTCTTTGATCGTTCATTTTGCGACTGGATCTCTCCGAGGACGCGACGT
>NW_017304228.1:2230324-2241656 GCF_001594115.1 Trachymyrmex septentrionalis | reverse complement strand
CGCCTTCTTTGATCGTTCATTTTGCGACTGGATCTCTCCGAGGACGCGTCGTTGGTGTCCTTGCACGTGTTGCACGTCCCGGTTCACCATGGGAAGGTGAGATTATTTTTGAAATCCATCGTCATCCGTGTGCACACTTCGCCCGGGTATCTCGCGATAGGTTTCCTGCGCACAATTTTTCCTGAATTTAATAATCTCGATTGTATTTTTCAATTATATTTCGGCGCAGAGCTTGAGCACGTTTCGTTTCGTTCTAACATGATGAACATTTTTGTCTCGTTCGTATGATTATCTCTTGATTATAATCCTTACGTCTCTCTGATCACACCAATTCCCACGGCGATGTATCGCCACATGCTTTTAACACCATCGCGATTTTAGTTTCCGTTTTTTAGTGCTGGGTTTGTAGAGCTGCCTTCTTCTCTTTGCTGTCTTTCTCTCATATCGAAGAGCAGAGCTACTAAATAGCTTGTGCTTATCATCACAATCGTTTTAGTGAGTATTTTGTTTTTCTTATGTTTGAGAAAGAATTTCGATTCTTGTTCCGCCACACATTCTCATTTGAGTTGCATTTTGAATTATTTCGACCTGCAAATGGATAATTTTGGAAAATGATAATTTTGCATTTGAGAATATTGCCTAATGTAAAACTTTTCGATTGTTTTATTATTAATTATAAACACAGAAATATAGAGATTAAATAGAGATTATTTTATGAAACAATACAAACTTTTAATTATTGGATACACAAGATTTAAGAATAGAATTCTTAACTCATAAAAGTACTAAAGCAAAAAAATTAAATTTATTTGCAAACAGGAAATTATATATGTTTTTATAGTTTTGTTTGTGTTTCATACTCCAATGCTTTAACATATTTCTACCATTTCAGTTTCTATTCATTCCAAACTGCTCATTGGAGTAACTAGAAGCTATGGTAGAAATATATTGGAGCATATTGGAGCATGCAACGCAAACTAAAAGCATGTGATAATATGCTTGTGAAGTGTATTTATTCACTGTTTGTGAATAAATTTGGTTTTTTGCTGTACTTCAACTAATGTAGAAAAGATAATTTTGTTTCTTTAATCGATATTAGATATAATTGTCATACCCCAGATTTTAGTTGGGGGAGAGAGAGAGAAAAAATTTATTAAAAATTATGATGAACAAGATACTGCCCCAGTCTGAGAACTGTGATTGATTCAGTTAACTGATAAAATTATTTCTATTTTATTTTTTCGATATATTGTAGAGAGAATACATTCTAATATACATGTATCTCATTTATATAGAAAGATGGAAGAGCAGATTTGTGACCTGTTACAAATTTCTTCTCCAAATCAGGTGTTTATGTAAGTTATCTGTGTTATCACTTAAATTTAAAAAGTACATATTGTTTTGTAATATTTATATAATAATTTTTTATATTATATTACACAAAGCTTATTAAAATATTTATATTAAAGCCAGTGTCCAAAGATTTTCAGCAAACTCTCTTGCAAATAATGCATAAGCTAATAAATATTTAACTTTTCGTCATAAAAATAATTTTTATAATTATTCCTCTTTGTCAAAATTTAGAAGAATAGAAGCAAGCGCCCTCTCTTTTTCCATGTGTCTCTCTTTGTACATTTACATACATTTATGGACAGTATTCATATAGTAGGTTTTTATATTTTAAGTTAAGAATGTATTGTCTAAGAATATATACGATCATCTTAAGGTTTTAAGATATTATAAATCAATCATATTAGCATCTTAAGATATTATTTAAGACGGTCTTAAAATATGAATGGACTATGGCAGATATTCATAGTCCGTTTTTATTTTGAGGCTTATTGGCTGTCTATAGGAGTATTGTGTAGTAAGCTATAAGAAATTCATCATTCATAGTCGATTGTTCTCCTCATATTCAACTGTGATTGGTCGATTTCTTACGGCTTATATAATTTACTATATTGTATTTCTCTCATTGTAAACGGGCCCTTTAAATAATATTTTAAAATATTAGTACTTTTCTGTGATCGATTAAAAACATTTTAACACTGTATTCATTAAATATAGGAATTGACTATGAATACTGGTTATATAAATATAGGGAGTGAGATGCACACAGTTCAATTGCACATACCACTCACATGGGCCTGTTTCTAATAATTTTTCACTGCTTCACTAATGAGATTATATTATTTTAAATTAGCCAGTTAGTAATGTGGGCAATCGATATACAACCATAAATAAATATGATGAACTATTACTGCCCCAGTCTGAGAACTGTGACTGATTCAGTTGACTGATAAAATCGTTTCTATTTTATTTTCTCGATATATTATAGAGAGAATACATTCTAATATACATGTATCTCATTTATATAGAAAGATGGAAGAGCAGATTTGTGACCTGTTACAAATTTCTTCTCCAAATCAGGTGTTTATGTAAGTTATCTGTGTTATCACTTAAATTTAAAAAGTACATATTGTTTTGTAATATTTATATAATAATTTTTTATATTAGATTACACAAAGCTTATTAAAATATTTATATTAAAGCCAGTGTCCAAAGATTTTCAGCAAACTCTCTTGCAAATAATGCATAAGCTAATAAATATTTAACTTTTCGTCATAAAAATAATTTTTATAATTATTCCTCTTTGTCAAAATTTAGAAGAATAGAAGCAAGCGCCCTCTCTTTTTCCATGTGTCTCTCTTTGTACATTTACATACATTTATGGACAGTATTCATATAGTAGGTTTTTATATTTTAAGTTAAGAATGTATTGTCTAAGAATATATACGATCATCTTAAGGTTTTAAGATATTATAAATCAATCATATTAGCATCTTAAGATATTATTTAAGACGGTCTTAAAATATGAATGGACTATGGCAGATATTCATAGTCCGTTTTTATTTTGAGGCTTATTGGCTGTCTATAGGAGTATTGTGTAGTAAGCTACAAGAAATTCATCATTCATAGTCGATTGTTCTCCTCATATTCAACTGTGATTGGTCGATTTCTTACGGCTTATATAATTTACTATATTGTATTTCTCTCATTGTAAACGGGCCCTTTAAATAATATTTTAAAATATTAGTACTTTTCTGTGATCGATTAAAAACATTTTAACACTGTATTCATTAAATATAGGAATTGACTATGAATACTGGTTATATAAATATAGGGAGTGAGATGCACACAGTTGAATTGCACATACCACTCACATGGGCCTGTTTCTAATAATTTTTCACTGCTTCACTAATGAGATTATATTATTTTAAATTAGCCAATTAGTAATGTGGGCAATCGATATACAACCATAAATAAATATGATGAACTATTACTGCCCCAGTCTGAGAACTGTGACTGATTCAGTTGACTGATAAAATCGTTTCTATTTTATTTTCTCGATATATTATAGAGAGAATACAATACATTCTAATATACATGTATCTCATTTATGTAGAAAGATGGAAGAGCAGATTGCGACTTGTTATAAATTTCCTCTTCAAATCGGACATTTATGTAAGTTATCCATGCTACTTAAATTAAAAAAGTACATATTTTGTAATATATATATGTAATAATTTTTGTCAGTATTAATTAACGATACACGCATGATGAGAATATAAACAAAACCGCCTACAGTCAATCTGAATGCATGTGACGCAAATGTTATTTCTGACAAATATTAATTTTTAATGAGAAAATAAAAAAAAAAGGGATATACATATGTTTTTTATGTAATATATTTTTTATTGTAGATATTCACCTGAAAAATGGATGAAGGCAAAACTTAATTACAAGAGAGACTACAATGAGAAACTACGGCCAGTATTCATACTCTATTTTTTCAAGACTGCTTTAAATAATGTCTTAAAATGCTTTTTGGTGGTTATGACATCTTAAGTATTAGCTTAAGACTATTTCGAAACTTGAACAACGTCCATGGATTCCTCAATAAGAATTATGTAAGTCTGAAATTTTTTAATAAAAGAAAAAAAAGATAATGTTGTATTGTAAAAGTTAACTTTATTATCAAGATAATTAAGTGATGAATAAATAGTTATCCCTGTCTTACGTAAAAACGTGGTGATAAAATGATTTTCTGATATATTAATATGTATTACTGATAATGCAATTAAAGTGAATAACCTTCAAGATTAACAGATAATAATAATTTTTTTTTTTTAGAATGAGAAATATGCAAGAGAACATGTAAGGAAGAATTTGAAGATGTTATTGGGAGTATAAATAAGTTTCCGCCATTTGAGAAACAATGGCGCTATCAGTATGTATAGTTAAAATTGTCAGCTGTAAAACGTCATATCGTAAGGTTGGACATCTGGCAAGAACATAACCTTGAAATATTAAGCCTCTTATATCTTTTTTCGTGTGAAAATGTTTGTCGAGTTTTGAGCCGAATAAGACAAAGAACGTAGCGGAAGGCCGAAAGTGTACGAAGACGCGGAATTGGAAGCATTATTGGATGAAGATTCGTGCCAAACGCAAGAAGCACTTGCACTTACATTAGGAGTGACTCAACCAGCAATTTCACATCGCTTAAAATCGTTGGGAATGATTCAAAAGCAAGAAAATTGGGTTCCATATGAACTGAAGCCGAGAAACGTTGAACGCCAATTTTTTACATGTGAAATGCTGTTTGCCAGGCATAAACGAAAGGGTTTTTTGCACCGTGTAGTCACTGGTGATGAAAAATGGATCCATTACGATAATCCAAAGAAGAAGAAATCATGGGGACCACCTGGCCATGCTTCAACATCGACAGCCAAGCCGAACATTCATGGGAAAAAGCTCATGTTGTGTATTTGATGGGATCAGCTAGGTGTCGTTTATTATGAGTTGCTCAAACCGAACGAAACCATTACTGGGGCTCTCTACCGAACACAATTGATGAGATTGAGCCGAGCACTCAAGGAAAAACGCGCCCACTACTACTCCAGACATGACAAAGTTATTCTTCTGCATGATAATGCTCGTCCACATGTTGCGGCGCCGGTCAAAACCTACTTGGAAATACTTAATTGAGAAGTTTCCAAGTAGGTTTTGACCGGCGCCGCAATATGTTTCTCACCCGCCGTATTCACCAGACATTGCTCCTTCTGATTACTACCTGTTTCGATCGATGGCGCATGACCTGTCTGAGCAACACTTCACATCATATGAAGATACCAAAAATTGGGTCGATTCGTGGATAGCTTCAAAAGATGAAGCGTTTTTCCGACGCGGTATCCGTATGCTGCCAGAAAGATGGGAAAAAGTAGTGGTTAGCGATGGATAATACTTCGAATAAAACATTAGGTACCGTTCTTTCACAATAAATGCCCAATTTTTGATAAAAAACGGCGGAAACTTATTTATACTCCTAATAATATTCATTATGCTCAGCATAATTACAATAATATAATAAATTGTACATCAAAATAACATCTTTTCGAGCATTTTTTACAGTAAGTACTGTTACTTATTTTTAATACATTTTATTAATGTTGTATGATGATTATAAATTTGACAAGCATATGTCTGAGAATTCCTTGCTGCTAACTTTTAATCTGATATCGAAATATAATTATTTTCACTTTTTTTTTTGTAAAAATATTTTGTATATAAGAAATATTTTGTTTTAATTTCAGATTGATTAATTTGCAATGCGGTAACAATGCAATTATGTGTGTGGGTGTGTAATCCGTATTTAGATACTATTTGAAGGTAGTAGTGGAAAGGACAACAGCGTTTGAGCTTTTAATGCTTGCAGTTGAAACTGTTCAAACTACAAAATTTCAGCTACTGGAATAAGAGCGGATTTGTCGCTTATGAGTCAGTTGTTTTCACACGTCATCACTATTTAAAAGTAAATATTAAAGAAAATAATTAAATTACATAAATTATATTAGGAATATCATAAAATATAAAATATGATGTTATTAAGTATACGCTATACTGATTTTCTCTGATTGGTTCTTGCCCTCGCTGATCTTGTTGTCAGAAAAAAAAAGAATTTTTTTTTTTATATTCGATTTTAAAATTACTATTTTGGTTGCAGATGTGCTATCAAATGGGAACCTTAGCTTCTTTTCTTTAAAAGAATATCTGACGTACAGGTAACAACGATTAACATTAATATAATTTATATAACGTTTAAGTTTTTTTATTAATGTTTATAATATGAAATCAAAAAAGATTTAAATCATTGCAACGCAAAGAAAAATTAAAACTTATCAGAAAACATAACATTTATGTTATATTTTTTAATGATGCTTTTTATAAATATACGCTATGATGTGTAGTGATAATTAAAAACTTACTGAAACAATAGATAAATAAAATATTATAATTAGTTTTAGTATATTTTATTACTTGAAAAGTTTGTTCTATTTTTTAGGAAAAGAAAATGGAAAGTAAAAGAAAATATGGATCGTAGGTGTATGATAAATGAGATGAAATAAATAGCAAATATATTTCATAGAAATATGATTCTTTTATTGGAGAACCTTTACATCTAAGGTACAAAATGCAAAGTAATACGCGTTCCTCTTGGACTAGATACCCATTCAAGAAATAGTGGCGTGAGATTGCACCAAGATATTGCAAATCTGTATTAGCAGTTGCGTCGATGACTCGTCAACATTGTACGCAACGCTATCTCGCCAAATATCTCATTCGTACGTATGTACGAGAAACATCACATTGATTTCGTTAATTTTCGTTTCATGCAAAGTGACAATGGAACAACGTAAATAATAATTAGGGTCAAGATCTTGGCGAATAAAACTGTCCTCCGAAATAAAAGAGAGGCGGGTCGTAATATCTCGATTCCCAAAATATCCAAACTCTATTATGTATAATATTTAATAACATGATATACGCTTATTGAAATCGATCCTACTTTAAGTGAACGCGTGGTAAGGTCTGATCGATTACAGAGAGCTGATAATAATTTAGCGCTCGGTGCATAACACAAGGACGCGAGGAATACAAAATTATATATAATATATAACGTAAATACTACAATACATAACAGAGGGTGTGCCAGTCAGCCAGACTGTCCCAGATAATCAATATATAGCGTGTAAAGATTCAAAAAAGTACTTATTCTAAATTGCCAACGAACAGCTCACAGTAATACCTCTATCTTGTATCTAAAGTGTGCAATGCCATTACGACTATGTACATTATAAAAATCACACGCGCTCGCGGGCAAGTTGGTCGCATCTATATACTTCTGTAATAATTCGTCGCATCGAAGGCCCGTGGAATGGAAACTCATGTTCTCGTCCTTGACGCTGCCTGATCGTTTTCTCAAACGTCATGATCACGACATGAACAAGAGATAAGATCGAGTGTTCCATAGAATGAACAAGCTAATTGATATTGTGTTCGTACTTGTCCTTTCGTGAATCACATTGAATATTGGTAAGAATTTCCTGTCAGACGGTACAGAAATAAATTTCTAACATTGTCGATGATGTTACAAGATACGATTCTAACATTATGAATTTCAGTTTTTGTTCGCAGTTTAGAGCTAAACTGCTTTCGAATATGATACATTCCTTATTAGATAAATATTTTTCCATAATGTGATTATATTTCCACATTCGTAATGTAGTACTGTCATGTGCCAATGGCTGTATTAGCAGAAAAAGCAGTTTTTCAACTGTTGTAAGATTCTTTAATATGATTATATATTTTATATGATTCTTGAATATGACTTATATATTTAGATCTAGTGAGGAATTAAGGACAAGATTAATCACATTAAAAAATGGTACAGTTATAAAATCGCTTTCTTTGCTGAACGTAGCTATTGATCAGTAAGTTAAAAAATTAGATTTGGTCGTCTTGTTTTTAGCGATAATTTCATATGAATCCAAGAAGGAGGAGGTGCACTTTGTTCTGTAATCGATATAAAAATTTCATTTTATATGTATATGTGGAATATTTCTTAAAGATGTAAAAAGATAATGTAATGATCATTACAAATCTCTTTACAAGCTATCTATAATTACAATTAATGAATGTATTAGTTTATACATTTTAGACACAAAATACCCTTCCTCTCTCCTGAAAGATTCATTATCAATATTTAGATGTTTTGAGTGCACCTGCGTTTGCGTCGATATGGTTAGACATAATTTGTCGCATGTCAAGCTCTCAGGATTTTATTCTAACACCCTGTGGTTTAGATCGTTAATCATACGATATAAAATTATGAACGTATCTCGTTTCCGTCCTTCCAAAGAAGTAGAAACTTCTTGTCGATAAACCTTAGCGTTCCAAAGCTAACAATTTCGAAATTTTTCTGTCGAATGAATCAACATTCATTTCCATTACATGGCTATCTTCTTGAGGGACCGCTAGCACCTTTTGCAGAATATTTATATGAACTACGGCACTTTTGACTGCTGCCGTTCGTTATACCGATATACTATACATCATATCTACATTGAGCATGTCTGCCAGCTGTCACAACTGGAGTCGATAATTTGTGATAGGGTCGAAGTCTTTTTGGTGAGTGGAATTTAAGGCCATCACGTATCCCCACAATCGCATAGCGGTCGCGCATACCTTCTGTATTTCATGGACCTCTTCGAAGTCCAAATCGGTCCTCCAGTGAAATGGCGCGACCTTGGAATTCCGGAAAGTGCTTGACACACCGCCCACATCATTCTTCGTGTGCGTGTCCAGGAATTTCTTCACGTTTACGTGAAAGTTCAAACCGTAAAAATTGTAAAGCTCCTGCACGTGCTTATAGGGATCCACAGACAGATCCTCGTAACGCACTATTCTGTTTATCACACACGAAGATTGAATTTGAATCTCTCGTATCAATAAAATTATCACTAATAAAGTAGATGATGATTTTAACAAATCGTTTGAAAATTGCGTGTAAGATAAATTTTTGTAAATACCGAATATATTATTCGGAAAATTTTTTAATGATATATGCAATACTATACCTGAAAGAATGGGGATATTTTTTCGACAGTTCTATTGCCGCGTTGAAGTCTGATACCATGTCTTCGCAAACCAGAGCTGGATCGGAGCAATCGGGTTTAGCAGGACACCATTCCCTATGCTTTCTAGATTGCAGAATGCCTCTCGGATCACGAATGAGTAGAACTAGTCGTACACCTAGACTGCAATACAAATAGACACATTTTTATGGTTCAAAAGAATATAATGTTTAAATTAGATCTAAAAAATTCTCTAAAATCTTCTCGTGATTGTCATATAATTTCTTACTCTTCTTCGGCCAAAAGACTCTCTGCCACATGCAACCTCAACCGCACAAGCTTCATCGATTGGAACGGAAAAAGTCGACAAAACTTGGAGACGAAACGCGGATCCCAGCAAATGCGTTTATGTGCTTGGCATTGCCGCCATAAATGCGTATTATGATTAAATACCCAATGATGAGTCTTCCCATAATCCAGGTAGCGATCTATTACGATAATTACAATTGTATGCAATCATTAAACGATGCGCCTTCAAGCGAATAGAAAATTAAAGATGTGTGAAATTATATACCGAGTTCCTTGTATTCACAATTAAACAGAGATAGTATCCTTGTCAAGGATTCTTCGGCAAGCGGCGACCCTCGGATTTGCACAATTCCATAGTCGAGCAACGGTTCGTAATGATAAAAATTTGCCGGATGCGCGTTTACCACATCACCGAGGAACGTGCTGCCACTTCTCCAACTCGTCAGAATTATACTTCTCATAGGTCTACCACCCTTCTCCATCACTAAATCTTCAAGTTTGCTACAAACGGGTAATAGTTAAACGTTTCAATTTTCAACGATACGAAGTTATGTTCTGGTGCGTATAATTTACCTCACATTTATTCCATATTTTCCATTTGGATATTCATAATTTTCCATTTCTCTTTTAATCGCTCTCCTTTGTTGATCAATCACCTCCTGAATTTCGGTAATCGTGGCATTGTCCGTGGATCCCGTAATATACGCCTGAAAGCAGATTAGGGCCAATTACTAAATAGACAATTTACTCGCTATTTGTTAGCAACATTACATAAATGCAATATTAAAAGTTATTAGATCTTCGTAACAGGTATGTGATAACATATCCTAAACAAGAATAAACAGAAATAAATTTACATTTTGAAATTTAATCACATAAAAGCAAATTTCTACAGCAGGCCGTTCAATCACTTCATTAGTTTTACAAAGACAAATTTAAAAGTTATATAAATTATACGAGTGTTAGTTTATTTTAAAACAATATTTATATCAAGAATTTTTTATATTAAAAAAATAAAATGTAAAATGTAATAAAGATGATAATTATCATTCATATTTCATAAACAAGCAAAGTAGACATTTAAATTCATAATACAAGGCAAATGCGTTAGTAAAAAGCTGACATAAGTAAAAATACATATACAATGAACAGTTACAGATGCGTTACAAAAATAATAATTCAATAAGTAAATCTTAGTATGCGACATCATGCAATAAAGGAAGATAAAGTTTTAAATTAAAACGCGAATTTATTTTCTTTATTAAAAATATAAAGTACTTCTATTTTTTTTACTTATTCTATCTTATTTGCTTCTATTGATTAAAAGCAACGTCGTTAATAATATTTTTCAAATATAAATACGTTTTAAGAAGTAATAAAAATATACGGTTTACTATATGTTAGAATAAGTAACATAGAAAAAAAAATTGATAATAGGAAAAAGAAGTTACATCTGTAAGAAAGAGTCGTGACTATTTACGCTTTACATTATGCTTACTGATAAGATAAGGCATTCTATCAGCAAACAGTCATTAATAATAAGTGGTAGCATTTACGCATTCAGATCGATACGTGCATACCTGGCTTACCGTTACTGGCTCTTGGATTTTGGTGGTCCGCGGCCTTATCTCAACATCCTATATCGAGGAGAGAAAAAAGCATCGACATTTTAGCGTTTCTATTGTGCATCTCGCGTTGTGTACACGAATATATCGCTGTTGGAATAATTGTGATATGAGATAATGATCTTTCTTCCTCTTTCTCTAGGTAGCGTGTTAATGTTTTCAAAGGATGCAAGTGCGAGCAGCGAGATTACTCATATATTGAATCTATTGTATCGATAAGAGTGAGAGTAAATGATAAAAAAGTGTCAGTTTACGCGCAAACATGCTGGGTATCAATTATGTAACTTTTTCTTTGGCGTGGAAAGGTAAAAAGTAAAAGTTTTTGTATGTATGTGTGTACATATATTTCCGCCCTAGAAAATTACATGATTGACTCCCTGGCTTCGATAATTAATCATATTACAAATCTTTTCATATCTCTAA
>NW_017304228.1:2225172-2230224 GCF_001594115.1 Trachymyrmex septentrionalis | reverse complement strand
AATTACATGATTGACTCCCTGGCTTCGATAATTAATCATATTACAAATGTCTCTTTTGATATCAAATTTCATACGAATTATCAAACATCAACTATTACATAAAGAAGGTAAATTAAAACAAGCCATGAACTTACGTCGATCTGATTTCCAATAAATTGATGTCTCTGATAGAAAATGTTAAAATTTACAAAATGTTTTAAAGCAACTACAGTTGTACCCCTGGTAGCAAGCTGATGTCAAAATGACGTCTTTTGACGTCAAAATGATAATCTTTGACATCAAGATAACGATAAAATAACATAACTTACTACTAAAGTTCTTTGATATTAGTCTATTTTTTCATCTGAACTTCTTTTAGCTTTCCTCTCTTATTTCTTTTTACGTTGGAGAAAAAAAGGGGAAAGACGAATGGTGCAAAAAATTCAGTTGAAAAAACAAGTTTATTTTGTAAATGATAGCAAAACGATGCATGAAAGGGAAAAGGAACGAAGAGAGATGAAAACAGGAAGAAAGAGAAGTCGCGTGTCGGTTCCTTGTGCGTCGCTTTTAATGTTCAATAGAAATGGATAAAGAGAAGAGAGAGAGTTAGGTGCAAAGTTAGACTTTTACCGTCAGAAAGAGCGTGTTTGGCGTGACTCAATTTAGAGCAATCCCCACCTCCGAATTTTTACTGACCGATATCACCGGCTGCAGTCGATGCTCAAGGTAGCTGCTGTAGCGCTGGTTAAAAGCTAGGAAGAAGATGCAGACGGACGCCAGAGCTACCAGACAGTAGAAACTCAGCCGCTTCGACATCCTTGATCCTAGAAAGCGCAGGAACTTGAAAAGACAAAAGATCATTTATGCATATTGGCGCAATGCACAATATACGGCGAGATGAGAAACGCGATTGCGATTGTAAAGCTATCGACAAGGCATTTTCGACAATTTATCGGAAAAACATTTATTTATAAGTATTATTTATTGTTATCAAGATAACAATAAATTATTTTTATAAATAATCGTTTATCAAGTGCGATACATACAAATGCAAATAAAGAAAATAATGGTCAATAATATGGAATAGTTAGGAATAAAAATAGTTAACAATACGTTTATAGTTATGTGTTTAAAAGTTAATAATACATTTATTCATGTTAAAAAATTAATAATATAAAATAATATATACATACTATACTTTTTATTAATTTATTATTATTGACCGTCTTGTTACATACGATGAGTCATTCGTGCCCCGGATTAATTTTAACAAATATATAAAAATTATTAAGTGATTCTTACATATACATCTTTAGAAAGTATTTGTAAGGTTGCGTATAATATTTAAAAAAAAATTATATATAAATATTATAACTAATTATTTGATGCTCCTAATTTTTTGAAGAAAAGAAATGTGCAGAACACAAATGAATCCAATCGAGTGTACTAAGAGTTAATTTTTTAACATGATAATAAATTGTTAACTTTTTATTCTCCTTAATTATCCGTGGTTAATGTTTTTTTCACTATTCTTCTAATCCAACTGGGTCACTAGTGCTCGATTGTTTTTTTTTTTTTCAAAGGATTTTTAGATTTTAGAAAAATCTGAAAAAAATTCTAGTATACTCTTTTAACATTCACGAACACGAATGATATGACTTGAAGCATTTTTCATTTTTTGTACGTGTCCGAATTTGAAGCAAAATAATTGAAAATTGAAAATTCATCTAGATGTTTAAAGCTCCTGTTGAATCACGGAGAGTTAAATAGCTCATTGATCATTATATGCTCTTTACTCAAACAACATAGAATTTCGTAAATTTACTCGATATTTTGCACAATGAATGAACTTTTCCTCGATTATTGGAATAACAATGAAACTTCAAAGTTCAAAGGGCGGTGCGGGAAAAAAATGAATATTCAACGTTTTATTTTTCACTGAATGTCCGAAGCGCAAAACTGTTCACAGTAATTAAATATTACACAGTTAATTACGACGCGATTAAATGAAAACTCGTACGAGTCTGAGTCTCCTCATACTTATTAAAAATTTCTTTGTGTCGCGCGATAAGATTAACGGTATATGTTCAATTAAATAAAATAACTATAGAGGATAACCTCGGGATAATTTTTTTCTTTCTTCTCTGCGGCAATAAACGGGAGCGCGATAAGACACGAGCGCAACGAAACGATCGATCGAAATTAAATCAACGGGCGGCACAGAAACAGGAGTCGATTCGTCTCACCTTCCGTGAAATATGATCCGCTAGTTGAGGCCTCGCCATGACTCGTCGTCGTTTGTGCTGGCAGAAAATGCCGTTTCTTCATTGCGATCAAACACCGATGATCGTCGCACGTTGCCGCGACGCGGCATAATAACGGAAAAAAAAAAACTGCGAAATCACTGCGAGCAGTATTCAGAAACCCCGTGGCAAAATCTCATCGACAAAACGAAGACAAAGTTTGGCCCACTTTATACTCTGAAAAAAATTTACTAAATTTCAATAAATATTTATTTGAATGGTACTAACTACATATTTACTTACTAATAAATAAATATTTACTCAAAAAATGATACTTAAATCAAATAAACGGTTCTAAATGTACCAAATAAGTATATATATTTATATTTAATAAATATAAGTTAGTTCTATTTAAACAAATATTTATTAAAATTTAGTAATTTTTTTCAGTGCACTATCGAATTTTGTATAGTAAATTCGCGTTACAATAGTATATAATAAAAGCTGCTATATGTGAAATTAGCAAAGTTAAATATAAAAGCATATGAATATTTTAAACGATAAAGTACCCGATAATGATATCGTCACATTATTTAATAAAGTATAGATATATGTATTACATTTCATTGTCGAAGTTGATTATATTATGCTATTGCATTAAGTACTTTACATAACGCAGCTATTAATGTGCATTGATCAAGTGACCGAATTCACTATTAAATGCGTCATACGCGCACCGAATCACGCACACGTTTAGCGTCCAGCTATTTTTTTAACTCATTCTAAAATTGCATAAGCATAGTTCTTAAGTGGTTGTATTTGTACGAATTGATGAGTCACAATCTGTCATGTATGAAGAGAATATTCAACTTTGCGATCGATCAATTCTCACAATAGGGTTGCCATAAAATTGGAAATCACAGAATTGTCAGAGAAATTGAAAATGATCAAGGAAATCTAGGAAGACGGGACAAATTTTTTGGAAAATTAACATTTTTAGCTTTACAAAAGTTTAATATTTGTACATCAGACTTATATTGTTTTGGAATATTACCAACTTAACATTTAAATGTAAGCAGTATCAGCACTTAGCAATGTTAATTAACATTGTTATGTTAAATCACTGTCTCAACAAAATATTTTAAGATGGTTTCTAAATCAGAATAAAAATACAAAAAAATTTCAAAATATTGAAAAAAAAAGCATCAGGAAAAAAAACGAAAAATTTTATTTGTAAATCAAGGTTTAGGAATGAGGAATTTTTTTTGTGACAATCCTATATAATTACACGGAAAGGACGATTTTATTAAATAGGTTATCTAAAAATTTAGCTAGATACAGATCTAAAAATAATTTTGCTGGATCACTAAAATAATTATGTGACGCTCAAATTGATTACTAAAAATGGTAAAATTTTTAGCATTGTTCATCATGCTTGATTTTCCTGTAATTATTTATATAGTCCAACAAAATTATTTTTAGATCTGAAAAATAAATGTATCAATTAATAGATAATGAACATGACCAAACTCAATTATTGGACGAAATTTTTTAAATATTAAATTTTTAATGATATGTGGAATTCTAAATAAATTTGTTTATAAAAGCTTAATAAGACGAATTTATTTAGGATCGTATATTAAAAGCTTAATATTTAATATTTTTGTTATTTTATCCAATAATAGGATCATGCCCACTAACTGATACCGGTTTCTCTCTGCTAATACATTTACCTTATCTAAAATTTTAGATGTTTCAACAAAATCGTTCTTTCCGTGCTACGTTTAGGCAAATGCAGAATTACGTTCCGCGCGTTCGCGAACATGAGAAGAATTCGCGTGTCGATAATTCGGAGCCTCACTGAATTCACTTTCCTGCTGTTTTCCCGATCGCTCGTTCGTCTGCACGTATGGGGAAGGTGGAGCAAGACCGGCTTGTTTACGGAATGATCGCACGTGTACGAGCAACGCGTTCTGCTCGCGTGTTCCGGGAACAGTGAGAAAAACGACGTCGTTTCGAACGGACGCGAACAGTGGACAGCGCACGCGAATCACATATTCGTCTAATCGTCTCCGTCGGTTGCACTCCCTCGCGGCCGAGAGTGCGGCGGATACGCTTCTCCGTTTCGTTCCTCGATAATTACGCGGCGATAAGCATCGGCCACGAAAATTCGTGAGGGTCGGTGGCAGAGGAGAAGCAGGATGAAGAGGAGGTGGAAAAGGAGGTGGTGGCTATGCTCTTTATCGCGTCCGCCAAATGCAATGGAATTCTCTCTGTCTCTCTCTCTTTTTTTTCTCTCACCTCGGAATCGTGCTCGTGCACTCGCTGCCGTACATTCGGCCAGCTGAATTCAATCACGATGTTGGAGTGACAACGGGAGTTGCAGTGACGAGCCGCGGGCCGCCTCGAGAACGCGGCGGATAACGCGCTGCCGGTAGAGAGTAACGACGACGACGTTCATCGCGTCGTCGGCCAACGATGCTCGTGGCCTACTAACGAATCGGCCAAACGCGTCGAAAGCGAGAGAGTAAACGAACGGCAGAGCCGTATTGCGGCTCGTGCCAGGCGCGTTGTGTAGACGCAGTACGCGACACACTAGGTGTGTTCGGAGAGACGCTATTAGCGCTATTTTGTGTCATTCTATCCTTGTTTTACGTCTAAAAAACAACGAAGATAGAATGATAGAAGTTGCGCTAATAGTGTTTCTCCGAACGCACCAACTGTGTCACGAGGTTCGCCCAGGTTCGGCTGTACTCCGTGCACTCTCCCCGTTCCACATTAGTCTGTACGCATTGTTTGAAATCTCCAAAATATTTTTGTTGAAAAAAAA
>NW_017304228.1:2202730-2225149 GCF_001594115.1 Trachymyrmex septentrionalis | reverse complement strand
ATATATATATACATATTCGGCTACTGAAGAGAAAGAGAGTGAAGATGCTTAGTACAAAAAGTGCAAGTAATGCGACAGACTTACTATTCCGGAGTCTAATGTTTTAATTTGTTTCTTGATACAAAAGCATTACAAAGAATTTGCAAGCGCAATACGACGATGTATACATTTTGGATTTTGCACGGATTTATCTACTTGATGATTCAGCCTTATTTGTTTTTATTTACGCTTTCCACCTTTTCTCAAAAGTTTAGATATGTGCAATGTGCATGGCTGTGCTACGTTTAATCTGAGGTGCAGAAAGTGCAAGAGATCGAAATTTATTTATTCGTAATTTGGAAAAGTTTTTTTAATGAGGAAAATTTTTATTTAATGTTTCAGCTAATGTGTAGAGATTAGATGGTGTTTTTTATTTTAATTAATAATAATTTATGAAGCATTTATAAAAATTTATATTTTATGGTACAATCAATGATGCTTCTTTCCAAGCGTCGATAATTATCGTAAGATAAAATGTATATACACATTCTTGCGTTATAATTGCAGTTATAATTTTTTATGTGAACGCGTGAACACCCTTGTAGTGAAAAGAATTCTTATTTATAACATTAGGATGGGGAAAAAGTTTCTTCGTATTTAAAAAAATTTTTTTCCAAAAGTTTTTTATTTGTTGTAAAATTTTCGTTACAATGATATCATTCGCTAGAGCAAAGTTTCAGCTTTAAGAATCTGTTTTTTAAATTGCAGTATGATGATTTTTATTGGAGTTATGAGCAATCAAAGTTAGAATGCTCCTTTACTTAATTTGCGAATAACTCAGTAACACAAAATCATAGGACATTTAAAAAAAATGATTTTGTAGGGAAAAGTTTAAGCTTTCACGATAGATAGTCGAAAATTTTCGTAAATTTTTTTTGGACACATGAGAGACCACCAAAATGAAAAGAAAATTTTTCATTTTTTTCAGCTTGTTGTTTCTTAAATGTAAAAATTGCCAAACTCAAAAAATATAGTAACCTTTCGAAAATAGAGATTTCAAGCTTTAAAATCCTTTTTTAAAATTTAAATTTTGTTCATTTTTGACGAAGATATTGTATATACAATTTTGAATTAAAAAATACGAAGAAATATTTTCCCCGACCCAATATTTTTGAATATTTTTATATTTTAAATTTCAGAAGATTAAAAAAAATATCTTAAACACACACACTTTTTTTCAAATTTTATAATAAATTCTCTTCGAAAATTATAGAACGAAGAATCTTAAAATATTTCAGAACTAACATTGAATATTGAATAAAATTCTGTTTATCTGAACATATCGCCCTTGTAGAAAAATACCACTAGTAGTATTTTGAGGCACTACTGTACTACTACATTACAGTAATATGGTGCTACAGTAGTATGCAATAGTACAGAGAAGTGTAGTAGTGCAATAGTGCCTCTAAAATACTAACTGCATACTAGTAGTGCTCAGTAATATTTTTTTACAAGGGCGGGGAACAAAAATAGTTTCAAAAATAGTTCAGATAATGAAGATTCACTAACTCTCCCCTTTACTAGTATTTATTAATCAATAATAGAAATTGACGTACAAAAAACTAAAATTGGACTCTAGTGCAGTAAGGCCCGTTTCTACCAATATAAATAAACTTTAATCTCAGTTCAACTTACTCTTTATCTTTTTCTAATTCTCAGAACTGGAAAAAGATGAAGAGTTAGTTAAACCAAGATTAAAATTAAACTATATTAGTAGAAACGAGCCTAATTCCGATAATTAATAGGAGTTTAACTATGAATTTGAATATTTGATGCAATTGTTTGTATAATGAAGCAGTAGTAAACGGAGTTCTACTGTATAAGAAATTTTAGAAAAAATGTTTAGTTTCTTAACATTTCTGCAAAATGCTCCAATTTATTTAATCAAAAAAATTTAACAAATTTTCTAAAGAACGTGATGAAATTATACAAAAAATATAAAAAATTCTAAAATTTATAGAAATTCTGAAAAACTATGTGGAAAATTTATAATAAAATAGATTTTCACAATATGGCAAGGACTTTATTTAACATTTTAAATAGTTTCTCTTATATTTTATAGTATCTTTTAAGATTGTAATGTCTTAATATACAGTAAATAGAAAATAAAAGTCTTATGCCCATTTCCATCAATGTAAAAACTATAATCTCGGTTCAACTTAGTCTTTTTCTAATCTTTCTTCTTTTTCTAATCTTTAGAACTAGAAAAAGTAGAGTAAGTTGAACCGAGATTAAAGTTAATCTACATTGGTGGAAACGAGCATTAAATAGTTAAGATGCCTACGAGCATTAATATAAGCAATAATATAATTTTTTGTCAATTTAATTTGTAATATTATTACTCTAATTCTGTTTTAAAATTACATTTCAAGACTGAAAATTAAATTCGAGGCACAGTTTGCAGGATTGAATATCAGGATTAATAAAAATCATATTTTTAACTGTTTGAAACATGCTTGATCGATGTTTTTAACATGTTTAAACATGTTTTTTTATAATATTGTTTGAAGCAAGTGTGGAATATTAAAATTGTGTTAAAAAAAATAATGTTCTTTTAGAAAAAAACATTATTTTTCACCAATTCTGAATATGTAGTATATGAATTTACATGAAATTATTTAAGCACTGAAGCTTGACTGTTTAAAGTCTTTATTTCCTATTTATTTCTATATCATGTATGCATATATTATTTTTAGCAGCAAAATAAGTCAATTCCTTACGCGCGCGCGTTTTCGGTATTACCGACGCGTATTGCATCACAGTAGTACACTCGGCTGCCGTCGTGTGACGCTAGTAGCGCTGGCGCGGGGCTGTTCACCCGGTTCACCCCGTCGATCCGCGTTTCGTGCCGCACTTCAGTCGGATGCTGACATTCGAACGGTACGTTCGTTACCGCGTGGAAGTTGCTCTCGCAGCGCGCGCGCGCGCGTAACCCTTTCCTCCCAACGCTCTGTCTCCCTCTCTCTTTTTCTGTCTCCCCGACGGACGTGACGTGCGAATCGTAGCCACTTTCGTTTGACTGAAGGACATCGAATTATCAGTATCAGTCTCTTCTCTCTCGTTCATCACGCCGCGTTCTCGTTCGTTGCTGCTTTCTCGACGCAGACGCAATACACATACATAACGCATACGTACTCCCGCATGCGTCTCTCTCTCTCTCCCTCCCTCTCTCCTGTCTGTCCTTCATCCCTTTCCACTCATCGGGACGAGCCGAAAACTCGTTATGCTCCGAGTATCCCGTCTCGAACCGGTAACATCTCGCTATTAGCGAGAGAGGGAGAGAGAGTGTACGATCTTCGTCGTCGTCCGCGAAGGCGAAAGACCCTTTGAGTTACGGACGAAACAAAAACGCGTCCCGGCAAGATGCGTCGCGCCGCACCGCGCCGCCCTACTCCCCGCGCTGACTCCGCGTGACCAGCGCGAGTGGAGTTTCGCGCGACGGGACCGCGGGAGAATTTCGGGAAGTGCGCCGCGATCCCCGGTGCAATCCGCCACGACCACCGCCGGCTGTTCGACGTCCCGACAAACGGGCGGCCCTGGAGGAGGACGTGGACGAGGAGAGAGGTGGAGGAGGAGGCGAGGAAGAAGAAGAAGAAGAAAAGGAGCATTTCGGCTGCTGGGAGGATGCGAGACTGAGCAGCTGCCGCTGCTGCTGCTGCTGCTGGTGAGTACCTTCATGTCTCTCCACCGTTATGATGCGACCTGAGGGGGTAGAGATCTTGTAATAGAATCCGGTCATGAGATTATACTCAGATGACAAATTTTTTTTGTTTGTTCGTCATTTTTGACAACTTCAGCAAATTAGAATGGGATAGTTTACTCCCTAAATTCTTTGGAGTGGAATCTCATTCTAAAGAGTGAAGATTAAACCGGTCTCTTAAAAAAGGGTGGTCCAATTTTCAACCTTTAAGAGTGAGATTTTACTTTTCAGAGTGACAACACTCTACAAGTTTTAAAGTATATAAAAAGAGACAATATTGATGCTTGTCAGCAAGAGACAATATGAGAGTAATTATATCATCTTTGTTTAATATGGCAAACAATAAGGATATAATGATTCACTGTGTTACACTGTCATCTGTCTCTTATTGAAAAATATAATATTATATTGTACATATAATATACATATATTGTATATTATTGTAATAAAGTAATTCCGGTATATATATATATACGCCACACCTAACAAAAACTAATTTATTAAATATTATTTTTACTATGAAAAAATATTATAAATCCGAAATACTTATTTTTCATATTAAAAAAGAACTTTGAAACCCTTGCATTTTTGCTGTATATTCCATAGAGTGGCTACTCATAAAAGGGGGGGGGGTGGGATGTACACCCCCGCACACGAAAAATTTACAATAATGCTTATAAATAAGTCGTAAAATGATACAATAAAGTGTATTTTTAAAGCTTTATTAAGGAATAAGAATAATAAATATGTATATGAAGTATATATTATATAATAGATAATAATTACAATCTTTTACATATATTACAAGTGTTATGACGTGAGGTACATATTATAGATAATGTATTTACTGCATTTAGTGCACTGAATCCAATCTTCGCACTTTGTATACTTTGGGCATAAATGTCATCCGCGAAAAATGCTGTAAATATCCCCTCCCCTCCCTTAAACAGGTGAAACAAGACATCAAATTGAACAAAAAATATAAGAACTAAGCACTTGTATTTTACTCTATTTTTTACTATTTCTTTGCATTTATGTATCACCAAATACCCATTAAGCCTTTTGCAATCTCTACAATAATCATTTTATGTGGATTATGATATATGATTACGCTATTCACTATACATAATATTGACAAATCGATTCAACTAACAATAATTTTATTAATATTATCAGTAGGAAACTGAAATCATAACACAATATTAATATAACATAAAAGCATACAACAGAATTGTTGCACACTATCCCCACTCTTATTTTTTCTGACTTTTGGTGTAAATACCGGAGTTATCCTATATCCAAAAGGGTATATAAAGAAAGAATTCTCACTTTTGCTTTGACAAAATTGTTCGTAAGTGGAAACTCCATATTCGAGTTTGGCCACGAAGTTTTGTCAAAATCCTACGTGAGAGAAGATTATATCTACATAATTTCTCTCTATAGTACACACACGGGGGGCACGCACGCGCGCGCGCGCGCGCGCGCACACACACACACACACACACACACACAAAATCTCATTTTAACTTACATTGTTTCATTCTATAGCTTTAATTAAGATTATAGAGTGAGACAGTGGAAGTTAAAATAGGATAGTACATATCAGGAAGAAATTATATATACTTTCTCTGTCGTAGGATTTTGACAAAATCATTTGTGGCCAGACTCTGATATAGGATCTCTTTAGGGGGGGGGGGAAGGCCAATGAAATTGCGAAAGTGGTCCAAAGGTTTCTTGATTTCACCGACGTGCGACGTCGCTCGATGCTATGGAGTATCTCAGTTTTTCTCTTTTTGCTCTTCATTTCCCTTATTGAATTTGGTCTGATTTGGTTAAAGAATATTTTAGTTGGTATTCTCGTTCGCTCGTCTTGCCCGCGGTATACTGGCAACAAAACGCCGACCGACTTAAATACTTTTATGAAGAATCGCATATAATTTATTCACAATTTGTGCATTGTGACGTTTAACGAGATTTACGTTTATATGCAACGCTCGTTTTGACGTTAATCTTTTCCGCGAGGCTACATTCTTCTAGCATCTCGTGTCATGCAAAAAACAACACACGACATGTGTGTGATTACTTATGCCTGTACTAATGTAGATTAACTTTAATCTCGGTCCAACTTACTCTCAATCTTTTTCCGAATAGAATTAGAAAAAGATGAAGAATTATTTGAATTGAGATTAAATTTAAATTACATTGGTAGAAACGGACAGAGACCTGGTTCTATCAATGTAAGATAAACTTTAATCTCACGCGCCGTGGGGAGGGGGGGGGGATTCAATTTATTCTGTAGCTTTTCTAATTCTAAGAATTAGGTCCGATTCTACCACTATAAAAGATTAACTGTCGAACTCCGGATTCGAATCCTGGTTGAAATAATATTTTTTTGTGATTCGGAATATTTTTGTGATTAGCGATGCGTGTAATTAATTTTTTTACCGCTTGATTGCCAAAATGGTTCGTCAATATATATATATATATATATATACAGTTCTGTTTATAATAATTTTTTACTGTAAACTGAGGGTTTTCTAAATCTTCGCGATCAATCATTAATTATCCTATGAATCTTCTTGCGGGATAATTATTGTATAACTAAGAAGTATAAAGGCAATTAATAACAACTAAACTACAAACTAATTTATCCATAATAAAAGATGAGAACAATTTATGAGAATTATCTCACAAGTAAACAAAACGAATTAATACAGTCGTTACTTTAAGATTAAAATAATCTGTTTTTCAATTGAATTTATTATTAAACATTTATAAAAATGAATATAATTGTAATTTCTAATGTCAATTTTTCCGCCATTACGATTTCATTTTGTTTGAGATGTATATCGAGGAATTCTTCGATGACATCGTACATATACATAGAATCCTCGATTATCATATTGAGGATATCAATAATATCTAATATATATAATAATGTAAATATTATCGTTTACATTATTTATTAGATACAATTAATATTCTCATCTCTCTTAATACGATACGCAAATCTTATCAGATCTAGCAACATTTCAGATGATACAATCGTAATTTAGCTTTTAGACGAATGATGGACGACACGCCAGGTGATCCGCGATAACGTTTATCCAATTTGCCGCGTCGATTAAGTAATAACCGAGTCAAATTAAATTAATATTAATTATGTAACGCAAACTAAAGCGTGCTTGTGAAGATCTTTCGCGGTTCGTTCGTTAACTTTTCGATTATATGGGATATTGAAAAGTAAAGCATATTTATTTATTCCTCACATTACGATACACTTTAGCGATATATATACAATATTATTTCTAAATATAATCGTCTTACTTTGTACATTTTGTGTGAAAGTCCACGAGTCTTATAATTCCATCTGCGAAGTAAGTTTTTGGCTGCCTTCGAAGCCACATATATTATGTACCATTATCTGCATATACCATTTTCTACTTTGAGATAATTAAAATTTGTCATTAATCATACAGAACTCTTTTTAATGGTCCGAACACTCGAAACAAATGGAAATTGGAAGTAGATATAAGATTTGCAAAATATGAGGTTTGTTCGTGTTGCTTGAAATTTTCAAAAATTTCGGTATTTAAATCGAGATAGATAATACTCATATATCTATTTAAATGTTGAAAAGAGAAAAAGTGAAGAAGCTGAGTGCAAGAAATATAAGCAAAGGAAACAGATCTTATATAGCATTATACACCATTAAATTCATATTGTAAAGATAAAATATACTCTATTATACACTAAATTCATACTGTAAAAAAGTAAAATATACTCTATTTGAGTTATTTTTAATCATTTTTATAAGTCATCACTGCTCCCATTCAATATGTCGTTACTTTCGTTAATGCAATTAAAACAATGAAGTTGAATAATTTAACTCGAATTAACAAGAACTGTATTAAATTTGAGTAAAATTTAATTGCTTTTTTTGTTAAGCGCGTACATTAATATGGATGTTATTTATTTAGAAATTAAGCAATTCAACCGCAGAAGTGGATTGATTTTCATTTTGACATACATAGAAGGTAAAAATAACAAAATGTTATTTAACTTAATTAAGGGATGTGTTTGAATTTTTAGGCTCATAGAAATTAAAATTATCTCTAATAAAATTAGAATTTTTCTTTCTTTTTCCATTACTAGCATTATGATTTGTGCTAATATTTAAGTGATGAAATATTTGATTGAGTTTATCAAGGTTAAATTTAACATTATTCTGTCTTGAATCGCGGCCTTTGTGCGCTTGAGGGGATTTATTTCCTTAGGCCATTTGTTAGATCCAGTTTTTTGCTGGACTTTTCGATTTCGGTTTATCGTGAAGCCGTGATGGTGATCATGGAACTTAAATTCTGTCTCTAAAAAGAACTAATGACGTAAGACCTTCTTTTTCCCGACAGTGTAGACTGGATATGGCAGAAGTTCTCAAATTTTTCGGTTGACTTAAAGTTTAGGGCGCAGTGCATATGTGGCTTCGCAAGGGCAGCCAAGAAACTTTCGCAGACAAAATCAGAAAACTTGTGGACGGTATAAAATGTGTTGCAAAGTTATTATATTAAATAATTATGTTGTATACATTGGGTTGATAAAAAAATAATTGTGTTTTTTTAAAAGGCATCTATCAGTAAAAACCGTAATTACTTTCTTACCAACCCAATATAAATATATCTTGATAGAATAAAGTTTCAGCTTTAAGAATCTCTTTTTTAAATTGCGATACGACAATTTTTAATGGAGTTATGAGCAATTAAAGTCAAAATGATTTATTTAATCCGCGATAACTCAGTAATCAAAAATCGTAGAAATATTTAAAAAAAAACGATTTTGTAGGGAAAGTATCAAGCTTTCACGATAGGTAGTCGAAAATTTTCTCAAATTTGTTTTGGGCACGTTACAAACCCACAAGAGAGAAGAAAATTTTCCGTCTTTTTCAGCTCGAAATTTTTGGTATGTAAAAATTATCAAACTCATATAAACTTAAAAAATGTGGTAAGCTTTTAAAAGTAGAGATTTTAAGCATTAAAACCCTTTTTTTAAATTTAAATTTCATTTATTATTGACGAAGATATTGTATATACAACTTTGAGCTAAAAAAAACGCAATTACTTTCTTGCCCACCCAATATTTTGCTAACGTATATTGTAAATATGTGAATAAATAAATTTACTTTACTTTTTTATTTCCTTTTGTATTATCAACTTGCTTCGAATTTTGAAATCGCATTTTTCACGCACGATAGTAAAGGTCCCTCGAATCTTTTTCAACGTGAAAATCGCCTTTTTTTTTCGAAACAGCTCAATGTAACGCGCAAACAACGAATGGCGTTTGATTACAGCGTAAGCTCGTTACGACGAGCTTCACGTCGGATGCTCCAGCGTCGCTTTTGCTGTATCGAAGCTTCGTTGTGTCGGGACGGTATATATATGTATAGCCGGGTATTCCAATGAAATTTTGTTACGACGCAACGCAAAATTTCAATGCATAGCTCCGCACTACAGCGGAATTTCGCTGTTTTTATCCGCTTCCGCTTTCCGCCTCCGTTTGTCGCGCAAACTTCGGCACGAGATCGCGATCCATGAGTACAATTGCAATTTAGTGACCGCATTTATTCATTGCAGGATGAAACGCAATACAATTATTCAGTCTTTAAAGAGTGTCCCCGTTATAGAGATGTCTTTCATTTAAATAAACATATGGTTTAATTGCGAAATAATTGAGGCCTGTATAAACATGACACAACACAATATCTATATCAATATTATTTATTATTGTATATGTGTATAAAATCTATTTTATCAAATACATCAAATTTATTAACGTTACATTACTTACATGAGGTGTTTCCGATATGTCAACATTATATCTTGACATCACATCAATTTTCATTGCTCTCTTGAATGAGTTAAATGAAGATTGATAGTATTTTATATATTTTTATACATTCTATTATTCTTTAGAGATAAAGATAGATGAAAACTTTTTTGTAATTGACAATTTATAGTGAACAATTTATTGTTGACAATGTAATTGATAATTTGTGCGAAATATAAAATAGCATTCACATATATATAAATATCTGGTTAAATTAATTAGAATTCTGAAAATGGACGAATCATAACTTTCTGGACTTTAAATCTACTAGAATCTTAATTGAGATAATTGAGATAATCTTAATTGAGATCAAAAGTTTGATTGATATAATCAGAATTTTTTGATTTTATCCATTTTTAAATGATGTGAATCTGGCGAATCCAACTTTATCAAAAATTAATACCGTAACGCGTTTGTACTTTATTTTTGTTTGTACTTCAAAGGTTCGGAGATATAGCGATTTCAATTTTACAAATGGGTACAAATGATTCTTTTTCGAATGTCATAAATGAAATTAAAAAAATCTTAAAGTTGCGCGCTGGCCATTTTTCATTTTTCACTTTTTGTTTAACTGTTTGAGGTACCAACGAAATAATGATCGGTACAAACAGGTATAAACGAAGTACAAACGCCCCACGGTATTAATTTTTATTTTTGATAAAGTTGAACGCCAAGTTCGACATCGGTCATTTTTAATTTGATATTTGCTTGGTATATTTATTAAATTTATAAGGCGGGGTATTCTGGATACCCCATGCGAGTAATGAAGAGTCAACATATTATTCTAACGTTAATGAGAATCGATAATGAGAACAACTTTGAAAGAATTAATGGCTGAAAATTCGAAAGCTATACTCACGATATGCAGCAGGTTGCAATAAAAGGTGAAATGCGAGGCGGAAATAACCAGTCACTAATCGCGCGTGCGGGATCTCGTTAGAGCTGAATTATGGTTCGTTTTCTTATTATACCTGGTGTCAGTGTTGATAAAACATGTTTTTTAGATGAAGTCTTTTTAGATGATGTCAATGTTACAATCGATAATCTCCGAAAAAACCGCCAAAAGATTGGACTTTTTTTATTAAAAACAATAAAATTAATAGAAAATTGTTATCGATATTGTAATTCAGTACTCTAATATCACTATTATAATTTAACGTCAATTGAGAAAACTATAATATATTAGGAATTGTAATAAATAAAATTGTATTTCATTACAAGACATTGAATGATAAAATTAAGAACTAGATATTCAAACAAGACTGAATTCTTGTTTGGGTATCTACATATAGCTAAGTACAACAGATGATAATGAAGTTCTTAATTTTGAACAATAGCCTAACGATGATTCACTGACAGTATTTGCCTATTGTTTTACAACGTATCAATTTGACTTCAATAATTTTATTGTTACACTGAAAAGGACCTAATCTCATGGTCGAAACATTTGTAATTGGTGATTGACATATATATTATTTTTTTATTACACACGTACAGTTGTCGGCTCTCATTGGTTTTATTTCTTTATTGATTTAATCCTTGGAGCCTTTTTTAATTAAAAATTAATATAAAGTTTAATAACATTTAATATTATCTCCAAAATTTTAAAAATATATTTCACATATTAATTTGAAATAAACTTTAAAAAGTTTATATAATAAAAATTTAAAAGGAGAAACTTTATTATAAAGTATTTTATTATTACTGTGTTATTTGATTGTCATTGGTTTATTTTTCTTTAAACTGTCGCGCGTGAATATAGTATTGAATATAGTAGTGATTTATTAATTAAAGAAACAAATTTTTTGTTTAAAGTATCTAAATGTATTTTAATATTACATATTAGTCATTTTTATAGCTTTTATTAATTTATTTTAAAAACAAATCCACTAAATTTGTCCGGTTAATTCTGTTTGATATCTCGATGACGAATTTTCTTCAAGCGGAGAGGAGTTTGTGCGACAAATTAATTGAAGAAATTTACGATGAGGGATATCTATAATTTCAGAATATTCTTAAGATATTCCTTGAATAGAAATTTCGTACGTTTTTATTTTTTTTCTTTTTTTTTTTGCTTTTGTAACAAATGGGCGGATTTCAGCTTCATTTCCTCTTCAAAATATTAATAGATTTCCTCGTTATTTTTCCAATAATCGATTTTAGATGTCATTCATGTTTTTTCTTTCGCATAGAAGAATTGACAGAAAAATCGAGTGCAGGGAATTTCCGCGACACCCCATATATGAGCTCGTTGTTAGTTATGATTGCCCTATAACCGTGAGGTTCGATTCTATTGTTCGATCTAGACTCTGATTCGCGACATGCTGTGGAAAGTTTGGCAGACACGTAATTCCGTTTAACTCTCGCCGTGGTGCGAAATGTTCGCACGAACGATATCGGTGTAGATTAGTTTCCGATGACAGAGTAATGATTCATTATTTATATCACGAATCTATAAGCAGGTGCTATACAGTGCCAGTATATAGAAGTCGTGGGTAGAACACGAAGAGGGCCAGTCTAATTTAATTTTCATTCTAATTTCACATGACCTAGAATTTTTATATAAGAATAGTTATAGTATCGCTTTTGTTGTTGTAATCTGTCTCTAAAATCGCTTAATTGTTAGCATATCTTTATTGAGAAAAAAATTGTTTATTTTGACTAAATTAATTTAATTCATATTTATTTCTTTGATGAAGAATGTATATATTTAAGTTAAATATTGTATTAATATAACATGTTTAACTTAATTTTTATTAGTCTAGAAATTTTATATAATTATATTAATATATTTGATTTAATATTTATTAGCCTGGAAACTTTACATAGGGTGTCTGATAATTGTTCTGACAGAGTTCGTGGACATGTAGAGCGGACTAAACTGAGACGGAAAGTCCTCTACCATTTTACAATTTTTGCAATAATTAACAAAATATTAATTGCTAAAAATTATCGAAAATTGGTCTTCAATAATTTTTTATTCAAATACTATCAACTTTCAGAAAAAACTGCAAGAGACGAAAATTGTTTATTTTCTTCTCATAGAACTCTACGAATTTTTTATCAACTTTTGTACTGCATTTTTTTATTTTTACCAATACAGAGAAAATACGGTATTAAAAAATTCTGAAAAAATTCTGAAAAAATTCTTAGAACTCTATGAGAAGAAAATAAACATTTTCGTCTTTTGCAGTTTTTCTTTAAAGTGATAGATTTGAGTAAAAAATTATTGAAGATTAATTTTCGGTAATTTTTAACAATTAATATCTTGTTAACTATTGCGAAAATTGCAAAATGGTAGAGGACTTTCCGTCTCAGTTTAGTCCGCTCTACATGTCCACGAACTCTGTCAGAACAATTATCAACTATCCTGTATAGTATTTATCATAATTTTTATTAGTTTAGAAACTTTATTATTTCTTTCAATGAAGAATATATATATTTAAATTAAATATATTAATATAACATATTTGACTTAAATACGTTCATTCTCCAGCAAAAGAAACAAAGAAAATGAAGTTAATTTAGTTAAAATGAACAATTCTTTTTCACAATTCTTATTGTCTATAATCGAGATTGCAACCCTTGTAAATTATCCCGCATAGTACGATGTCATTTCGCTTTAACGGTGTGAAATTTAATATCTTTGTAATTTGACGGGAAATAGGCGGTGTAACCTTGCGAGAATAACTTTAAAACTTGGTGAAATAACTTCAAAATAGCGTCGAGAAAGTTTAACCGGCGAGACGACGAAGTTCGATCTATAAGAGGGAATATTAAAGTGCGCTATGACGTGCACCTTTTGCGGGGAACACTCTGTATATACCGGTCGAATCTATTTCTGCATGCTGAGTCGTGTTGTCAATCGCGTGCACCTAACGCGTCTGCACGCGCACTCGGTCACCATGCAGTCAAGGGGGGCCTTCCCCCGACGGATTTAGTCCACGATAAAACGTGAAAGGGAACTTCTGATGGAAAGTCGATTGGTCGCTCAAGTGTCACGATTTATTTTCTCTGGCCCACGTTGATCTTTGTGGGATACTATGTGACGTTAATATCCGTCATATTTGAGAAAATTACGCAAATATTAAGGTAAATGTACCAGTTAGTGGACAGTTAGTGTACATGACCCAATTATTAGACGAAATGATAAAAATTTTAAACGTTAATGATATGTACGACTTTAAATAAATTCGTTGCTTAAAAATATAATAAGATAAATTTATTTAGAATTGTACATTAAAAACTTAATGTCTAAAATTTTGTCCAATAATTGTGTCATGTCCACTAACTGATATATTTATTATATCTTATGGCCTCCATTCGTCGATTTTCTCATTTTATACCATAATCTTTTGTCGCCAAGCTTCTTACGGATTTCAGTTGATTTGTCTTCAAAGTTTCAATGGACTTTATCCCAATTTTCCAATCGACTTCAAATATTGGCGTATTTTTCTCTACAAAAATATCAGCAAAAGAATCAAATATAGGGAATTTCTGCAACACCCCAATGAAGTACAAAAATATTTCCACGGAAAAAATGATTTTACTGAAGTATTAAAAAAATTTAGCTAAATATAGATCTGAAAATGTAATTTTGTTGGATCATCAAAATAATTTTATAGGAATCTCAAACGTAATGAGCAATGTTACAAAACTTATTCTGATTTTAGCAATCAGTTTGACATTCTATATAATTATTTTGATGATTCAATAAAATTATTTTTAAATCTGTATCTATAATTAAATTTTTAGAAAGCAAAATCATTCTTTTCATGTCGACAAAGCTTTGTTAACTTAGAAATTTATGAGAAATATTTTAGGATAGGATATGGGAATTAATCCTCGCGAATTAATGCATAGCTTCTTTTATTATTGGACTAACAGAGAGAACACACTTAAACATATACACAAAGCGCAAGGAAGTCTAAGTAAGTCTTTGTAATAAATGCGGAAGTCGACCTTTTCTTAGTGTATGTTCCTCTGTAGGGTGATCCTAATTATGAGAAGGTATTTCATGTTTCATGCAAAAGGAACTTTTGTGACTCAGGGTATGATTAAAGATGTAAGCGGATAAAGGAAATTCTGTAGTCTTCCTCGTTAATTGTAAATTGACTCGATCCTAAACTTAAACTTCATCCGAAACTTCACTCGAGACTTACTCACAGATGAAGTTTAATGTTGAAAATAGAAAACTCATTACTAATGGCGAATTCCCGCGCGATCTCCCGCGAAGAACGCCCTTTAGTTTCGCTAACTTTTTAATCACTGCACTTTTACATTTTGCATTAACTTTTACATTAATTCTATCCAAGAAGAATGAAACAGGACTCAATATTTCAAAAGAAAGAATGAGGAAAAATTTGAAAATTTAGTAAAAAAAGGTACATAGGACAAATCTATCACTTTTTAATGTTTACGGTTAAAATTGGCAAAAATATTCGAAATTGGCGTTAAATATTCTGGTCGCTGAAAGTCGCTTTTTCCAGTTCTGTTCTGCCAAGGTTAAAACGTAGAAAAGGACTCATATTTTTAGCGATTCATCATCTTTTTATTTTTATCTTAAAATATACATCTTACTTTTAATTTTATTCCAAATCTTTTTCCGCGATTCATCATTTTAACAACCCTAAACGTTTTCCTGACAAAATTAACGAGCATCTCATAAAATATGTATAATTTTCAATTTTTAATCTTTTACAATGATTCGAGTGTTCGATTATCGGAGTATATTTCCGATCATTAATCCAATTATCGGGCACACTTATTCGGCGACAGTTTATAAAATTATTATTGCGAAGATGAGCATTGCGATATACGAGTTAAGTGTTTAATATATTTGTAAACTTTACAATAATTAATCCACATTCCTCCCGTCTTATCGCATTTTTTCAGATAATATTCATTGACACACACAGTCTTTGTGAGTGCTTTTCAAAATTATGATATTTGATATAGAATGTATACAATTGATAAGTTTTCCGCACTTATCTCGCGATTAATTGTGTGTTGTGCAAACATGAAATACTTCCGGTATTAAACAGAAATAAAATACGTGGCACTTGATGTTATCGAAACATTCACGGCCATAAAATGACTCAACTACTACATTCTTTAGAACTCAAAATTATACGAGCGTTAAAAGATTTATGCGGAAAGAATGGTTTTGCTAAAGTATTTCAAAATTTAGTTACAGATTTGAAAATAATTGAGGGGATTGGCGGAATAATTACAAAATCTTGATATTAATAAAAATTAAAATAACTTGCTACTTTTTTATTATATAATACACAAATGGGTACAATATCAAATGAATTTATGTAATATCTTTAAGAAGTTACACATAATACTTCTCTATTACGATAAATATTACAGATATGAAGAAGCTAATTGCCGGAAAAAAAGTTTAAGTAGAATTGTACCTTTATTCCGCCTATCTCTTCAATTGTATTGGATCGTGAAAATATTTATTTACACTGTTAAATTTATAATTGAATTACACCTAATTTGAGTTATTTTTAATCATTTCTATATATTGCTTCTATCCAATAATCGTTAATTTGACTAAAATAATAGGATTAAACAATTTTACTTCAAAAATGTACTATATTTAACTTAAATTTGATTTATTATTTACTAAATGCATACATTAAATGAATGATGCTTACTTTGGAACTAACCACAGAAATTGATTTACATTTTGACACACGTAAAAAATAACAAATATTATTTAACCCAAGGAATTGGATTAACATTGCTCTTTTCATCTAACGGTATAAAAAATTCAAATTTGATGAGTAAGGCTGCAAAAAATTTTAGCAACCAGTTTGAACGTTCTATATAATTATTCTAGTAGTGCAAAATTATTTTCAAATCTGTGTGAATCTAGTTAAATTTTTAAATTCTTTGGCAAAACAAATCTTTCCATTTAGATTACAAAAACGAAAATAATTTTGTTAAACCAAAATAATTACATAGGAATTTCAATGCATAATGAGTAATGCTGCAAAAAGTTTTGACATTTAGCGATCAATTTGAGCATTCTACATAATTATTTTGTACAACAAAATTATTTTCAGATCTGTATCTAATTAAATTTCAGATTTGTATCTAATTAAATTTTTAGATATTTCGGCAAAATCATTCTTTCAGGAGTAGCTGCTGAATCATCAGTTAAAAATTCAGTAGTTCTTGAATTAGCAGCTCCAATGTATAACATGCGCAATGCGAATAATAGCTGCTAATTCTTCCTGATTACCTTTTGACAATGAATCGTTCATCCGAAGAAATTGTTTAGTCGTAACCTTCATAATTAGTGGTATGATTCACAATAGTCCCCTCCCTCTTTCCGAAATCAGGATTTTCAAACGATGAAATTTTTTTCAATCGTATCTCTTCTTTTTTTTCTTCCCCCGAAGATTCAATGCAATCACTGCAATGTACACTTTATTGCCACCTGCACACGATATTATACGATCGCATTGTCGTCCATATTTTGCAGCGGTATCACTGTATCGCATCGTTATTTATTCGACGCGGTTCACATTGCGGCGAAATGCATCGCCGCTTACATACACAAAGGACGTCCTTTGTACAGCCCTGCATGCCTTTCTATTTTTATTTTTATCTCGTATGCAGAACGAGTCACATCCCGAGAGAGTTAATCATTTCCGTTTTTAATTTCCTGTCGTTGGTTTATACAGAATTGTGTGTTTTAAACGGGGAGCTGCTAAACGCTTTGCCGGCTCTTGTGTAACACAGAATTCATATGTCATCGGTGAACTGTAGCGAGAAAAAAAAGTTCTGATCAATCGCGCGCAATCAAAACGAGATACGATTTATCAATTTACGTGTTGCTATGCGAAGTGGGAAACACCACTTGGTCTATTTTGTATAAAAAAAAAAAAAAAATGCGAGCCAGCGCAGACAGTCACGTTGAATTAAAAATATAAAATATCAAAATGCAGAGAAATGTACACGAAAAAACACAGTTTTACTGAAGTATCAAAAAATCCAACTAGATAGGTCTGAAAATAAATTTTATTGGACCATCAAAATAATTATGTAGAACGCTCAAGCTATCAAAATTTGCAAGAATGTCAAAATTTTTTGCAGCATGTTTGAATTTCTCCACAAATATTTTGATATAATTATTTTCAGATGTGTATATAGTTAAATTTTTAGATATTTCAGCAAAATCATTCTTTCCGTGTGCGATAAAATAATACGTGGCATGACGCAACGAAATATGAAATACTAACTGTTTGATAATGCAACGCCCAGGGATATTTTATAATATTTTGGCATAATTCACTTTTGATTTTATTAAATCAATAATAATTATAATTTCGGATTTCATTTGCAAAATGTAGCAATCGCGATGAGAGAAATTTAGTAAGTGCAGTGCGAAGATAATTTTATTTGGAAAAAAATGGATAAGTAGGTTTCGTATATGCATTTGTAGAAATTGCTCTTTCGGAAAGGTACATTTGATAAAAGGACTGGGGTATCGAGTAAACATTATTTGTTCACATACTAAGTTAGGGCGACCGCCAGCAGCGCAAGGTAGAAAATCGATCGATCGCTTCAGTCGGCTTCGCCCTCAATCTGATTCCTGGCAATGAGATTGATGAGATCACGCGTTCAAAATTTAATTGCATTTCCTCCGATCGCTGGCCACCGTCCAAATGAGTGTTACATCGGTCGATCAATTTTACCGTAAAAAAAGAAGTATTATTTATCATTTACTGATTGACACGAAGCTACAGAATCCTTCTAACGATGACGTCACACTTATTGTTAGAAAAGAATAAAGCTATTCAAGGAACACTATGTTTGTATTATAGGAATATAAATCTCTGTATAAATTATATTACTTTTTTCTTCCACTTTTTATTTCCTACATGTTTTATTTTTTCTAGAAAATTAAAACTTTATTCGAGCTTTATTCGTCCAAACCAGATCTTGGTGCCTAATAATGTTTTTGCGTGAATATTATAATTTCCAGTTCATGCATGATATTACGTATTCTGGTTTCAGTTTAGGATTATGTTTCAAGACCGATAAGTAGTCTAATCTATGCGCATTTTGCATGAACTTAAAATTGTAAACTTCACGCAAAAATATTATTATATTACATAATAAAATATTATAAATATAATTATATTATATAATAAAAATCAATTTCATCATATAAAGCCACGTATACGCCTAGCAAACGAACACCGAACGAACAGCGCACGCAAAACTTCGTGTTGTTATTTGTTACATAAAAGGTGCACAAGTTTAATTGCTATGCGCAACGAACACCGAATCGAATGCTAATATTCGGTGCAATCAAGAAAAAAAATTAACTGCTCACAAACACAAACACGAATGGCCGAACATTCGCGTTCGGTGTTCGTTCGCTAGATGCATACGCTGTTTAATGAGAAAAAAGAAGAAATAATATCGTATAATCGTATAATCCTAATTTCCTCATTTTGAGTTGTTAAACATAAGGAATTTAAATTGTATTTTCACGAATTTTATATAATCGTATTATCGTTAACATATTAATTATACAAATTATATAAATTATAATTTAAAACGATTATATTAAAGCTGGATTGCGATAATTATTATCGTACATTCTATGGAAAATTATTATCTTCCTTGCAACATCAGATGTGATACGCGTACAATGTACAGTGAGAAAAATGTTTGGTATAAATAACAATTATTTTATTAATATATGAATTACAAAAACTTTCTTGTTTTTCAATTAAAAAAATTGCGTTGTTTCAATCAAAATTTGGTTAGGATAAATTTTTAATTAAAAAATTTTTAATTAAAAATAAAAAGTAGTTTCGTAATTCACATATCAACAAAATAATGATTATTCATATCAAACATTTCTCTCAGTGTAACGTCATGCACCAGCAATGTATATATTGCTTCTGATTGCACTCGCGGTGACAATTCTACGCGACAAGATATTCGGAACGTACTAGTGAATTTTGTGAAAATGGAGAATGGTGCAACGGCGCGCATCGCTTCTTCCTTCCAATTTCCGTTTTCTTTTTCTGCAAGCTCGTCGCGTGCCGAACAGAAGGCGAGCAGCTGGATCGCAGCTGAGGCCGAGATGGAAACGAGGACGAGAGCGTTGACTCGCAATGTGACAGACATAAATCGCGGATTCTCAATTAACTCTCTACCAACTCGACGACTGTCGCGCGACCGTTGCGCGGAGAAAGAGACGCGATGGCTTTAAACGATCGCCATGGCTGTTATCGATTCGACCTCGCGAATCGTGCAGGTTTTTTCTATAGTTCCGGTCAAGTATCCGGCTTCTTTCAGCGTAAAACGTATGCATCGAGATTACTGATTAGGATGTGAATTTACACGGAAAGTTTCACTGAAGTATCTACAAATTTAGTTAGATATAGATCTCTGAAAATAAATTTATTGGATCATTAAAGTAATTATGTAGTCAAACTTTTTGCTCACCATGCTTGAGATTCTTACGTGTACTGAGAAAAAAATTTATTAATCTTCACACATATTTACAGTAAATAAATAAATATTTACTCAAAGAAATGAAAAGAAATTAAATCAATTCCACAATCTTATTATTGAGTTAAAACAAATTAATGATTTTTGTATCAAATAAATATATGTTTATATTCTATAAATATTTATACTTTAGAATTATTTAAACAAATATTTATTAAAATTTAATATTTTTTTCAGAGAGTATAATTATTTGGATATACAAAATTATTTCCAAATTTATATCTAGCTAAATTTTTAGATACCTCAGCAAAATCGGTTCTTTCCATGTGGAATAAATTTAACTTGATATTACTTCGTTCCACGACTGTGATCTAAGTTAGTTCAAATTGAATCCGGATTAGCTGGGTACAAGAAGTGGTTCAAAGTGGTAGTCCATACTGCAGCGATGTAAAGAGCCGCAGGTCTAACGAGAGTTGCAGTAAAGGGATTTAAGCGCGGCATGATAACGAGATGCCGATTAACGACGATCGGATGCCGAATAGATCGCACCCGGCAATAGCCGAGGTCAGATGCCCCTCCGAGGCAATCGCAGCCAGCGGTCGATAAGGCTTTAACACCTGCACCCAACCGACGCAATCGCCGACCGCGATAATCATAACAGTCCGCTGCCAAAATCCACCTCGGATCGATCGCCCTCCTTGCACCAATTTTAAATTTATGCGGAACTGGCACGAGCAACTGCAAAACACAACGCTACCTGGTCAACTTTTGCTTACATCTAGGCGGTTCAATAAAATATATTTCAGGCCCAATGCGCCTCGAGCGAATAGGATTAAATTAAGTATATATGCGAGACACACATATACTGCGCACAACGCAAATTAGGAATATGTGATTAATATTTATAATATAAATAAGTGAGAAAGGTTATATTTGATTAAAATAGATCCTGGTATTAATAATATTAATAATATTTTTATACGAATCTTACTTTCTAATACTTTTAGAGAGTAAATCTCACTTTGAAAAGTGAAATCTCACTCTTAAATATTAAAAATTGAGCGACTCTTTTTTAAGACTAGTTCAATTTTCATACTCTTTAGAATGAGATTCTAAAGAATTTAGAGAGTACAATTTTCGATTCAAGCAATCTGCACTCCGATTATTTATCGATTTTGAAACGAAGTTCTAAACTGAAGCTGGAAATTGTAAGACCTGCAAAAAATAAAAATCTCAAAAAATAAAATTCTTAAAAAACAAAAATAATTAAAATCGTTTAAAATCGGTTAAACGGACTATGCTTAATGAATATTTACCCAATTTCTTCTTTCTTAAAGATTTCTTCTTTTTTTTTTTTAAAGTCAATTTTAAAAAGGAAGAAGAAATTGGGTGAAAGTGTAAAAAGATTTTCTGAGAATTCTCTTTCTCTTTTTCTCTCGAGGCGGTTAGTATTATAAATTTAAATTTTTGCGTTCAAAGAATCAGTTCACAATTTTAAGAAAAAAATAAAATAAATTAGTAAATCAAATATGTGTAACTTTATAACTTACTTGCCGATAATTAATTAAAAATATAAAACAAATCCAATAATTCATATCACTCGACTATCTCCCACTCCCTGAATTCAAAAATCTTAATTCTAATTTGGTCCCCCTCTCTTGAATAAAATCCTAATACTACGCTCATTTTATTAAGCTTTATCAATGATCCACTTTGATCGAATAGTCATCTTTACTTATTTAAATTTCATCATTTCCCGATTTTTTACTTATTCATATTTTTAACTTTTTCCATTTTTATTTTAATATTCCTTCTTTCAAACTTCCGACATATTGAAATTAAAATCTCGCACAACGTGAAATTCTTGACGTCAATAGTCTTTGAGCTAAATGTTTATCAAACATTCGATCGAACACGATTGTTTCATCACAGTCAAGACAGAAGGCGCATGACTAGAAACTATAGCAAACTGCCCCCGCGCCCCCGTTATGACCAGTCGCCTTAGCTGAGGCTTAAATATTTATCCGTCTTATCTAACCGAAGTGCACTTAAGTGCGCACAAGCATGCATATTCCAGTTAGGATGATGACGCAGAGGTCGCGCGACATCCTCGAAACGACCTTGGTGAGAGCGCTCGTGACGAGGACGATCGTGAGGTGAAAGCTCCGCGGTCGGCCTTTCCGACTGGAAGCCGAAATGCATTTGATGATGACGATCGTCCACTCTTTCTCAGGGACGTTATCTCTCGCAAAGTGAATGCAGACTGATGGAGGATAGTCGGTCGATCAGATTTCGAAAGGCGAACT
>NW_017304228.1:2201315-2202630 GCF_001594115.1 Trachymyrmex septentrionalis | reverse complement strand
ATGCAGACTGATGGAGGATAGTCGGTCGATCAGATTTCGAAAGGCGAAAGAGAGAGAGAAATCATGCAGACCTTAGATTTCAAAGCTTTCTGCGGAATTCCAATATGTATTTAACCTTCCGGAGCTGAGAATGATGGATCTGTTGGACCCAATCGATTATAATAGTTAAATATTATTAGTTGTGCTCTAAAAGAATTTAAGAGATGATTTCTCATGCAAATTTAAAACGAAAACTTCGTCCAAAATGGCCTTTAAAGATACCGATGTCAAAGTTGAAGAGAAAGTTTTGGTTTTTTTTTCCCAAAAATTTTAAAAATTATTTGGATCTTTTTGATGAAGCTTTGTACATATTTAAAATACTTGGCCATCCTGTGTATATTTTTTTTAAATATTGGAAATCAATAATTTAAAATTTTTTAATTTTCGAGAAATTAGTTATTGAATAGGAAAATTTGGTAGGCTTAAATCACCATTTATATAAATTCATTGCCTTACGGAATGCAAGATGATGCAAAGATTACACCACAATCGATCAAAGACGATAGAGGTTGGTGTCGTTGCGTCACCACTTGCAGTTAATGACTTAGTGGTTTTTGCGCTCGATCATCCGGCTGTCTCCCTCGGATAATCCGTCTTAATCAACCAATCGGGCTCCTATAAGGATATAGTCATAACGTTCTTATAATATCGTCAAGTTCCCACGAATCGAAGATGGGAATAACATAATGATATATTATGTATGACATAATTCGCAAGCTAAGCTCATAAGATATGAATTTTTAAACATTTAATTATGCTCGACGATCTTCAAACGCTCTGTTTCACGCTTTCACATCGCATTTTTATCTGAAAGTAAGATGCAGAATAAGTTCACATTTCTAACTTAATACTGAAGAAAATTAAAATAAAGATATAAATTTCGCTTTCTCGTCCTTCAACTTGGATTCACTTAATTCGTACGAATCTCGACCAAGCTCACTGCTAAATAATCCAACCAGAAAACGTGCGACTATTCTGACATTAGCACGTCCATGGCGTACGATGTTGCCGTGAAAGTTTGAGCAGCTTTCGTCGGTCACAGCGACTGTGTCAGCGGTCGAAAGTAAAATCGGGGCGGCCATCGCATCGTAGATGAGCGAACAGATCTTGCGTAACTCGATTATAGTCTACTCTCAGAGCATACTACAGAATAAAAATGTGAATAAATTAAAGAGAATGATATATTTAAAAGAGAATAATATTACTGCACAATCATTTGAATATCGCGGCATTTATTTACTAAGAATTAAGCCAATCTTTTAAACAGTTTGTTTTT
>NW_017304228.1:2197379-2201215 GCF_001594115.1 Trachymyrmex septentrionalis | reverse complement strand
AAGAGAATGATATATTTAAAAGAGAATAATATTACTGCACAATCATTTTTTTATTTACTAAAAATTAAGCCAATCTTTTAAACAGTTTGTTTTCATCGCATATCGTATAATATTTTCGAAAATCCGAAACCTGTACTTTCTGTAAATCTTGAAATTATTCCAGAAATGTATGCACGGAAAGGATGGTTTTTCTAGAATACCTATTTAAAAATTTAACTAGATACAGGTTTGGAGATAATGGGGATCCGGATCGAACTAAAACTGATAACCGGATCATAACAGTTATTTTAGTTAAACCGGAACCGAAAACCGGACCGAAATATTGTGTGGGCTAATAAATTGGAATCATAACCGGTGGTTCGAAAACGTTGTTTCGGTTTAGATTTTTTTAAACATTGTTAAATATTTTATAACAATTTTTTTATTTGAAGAAAAATCCGCCATTGGCAGCTCATTAAATTGTTTGAAGCCCAAATATATATGTATATCGCGATGCGGATATTTCCGTTCTTTCGCACTTTGCATTGGAAACTAGAAACAGAGTAGTACATCTTTATTTTATAAATCTATAGTTCCTTTAGTCCATGTTATGAAGCATTTTATAAATATTATATAATAAGAACAAACCGAATGAGTCCTCTGTTTGGCAATGAAAATCAGATAAAAAAGAACAAAAAGCAGATGCCGTGTAGTTTTCTCTCTCTAACGAGAAAAGAGTGAGAAAAAGAGATACACGATACCTATCTTTCAAGGGAATCTCTCCATTCTATTGTAAGTTACGTACAAATAATAATTAATAATATTAATATAAATACATCAATTTGTGATTTCATAATGGATTGTTTATTTTGACACATTTTCCAAAACTCGAACAGTTTTGTATATTCAATATTCAATATTTCTTTGCCATTGATTATTTCCTATATTTGCTTCAAATGCATTAATAATTTCTTTACTGAATGTTGCTTTCATTAAATTTAAGACAATTTTTTACTTTTCTTCTCTTGATTTTCATCAGCTATTGGTGTCTTCTGTTCAGTTTGTTGTACAATTTTGCTATAATCAATTGCATCCGCACTAAATATACAAACCGCAAGCAGGAAAACCATTTCGCAGGCATTTGGAGATATCGATAATGTCTACAGTTTTTTATAACAATGATGCGAATTCTTCTTTCTTCACAGCTGATAGTTTATTTATGATATGTCTTAACAGTAGTTTTCCAAGCTGATCTTAAAGGTTTGAATACTGATACCGTCCATTGGCTGAAGGATATGAGTAACGTTGGGATAAAAGGCAACTAATTCTATTCCGTGTGTATTACAAAAATTGTTTAAATTTTTAGTCATATGAGAAGAATGATCGTCTATATAGAGTATTATAGGAAGAGGAATGTTATTTTGAATAAGCCATAGGTAAAACAAATTGGCAATGTAATTTTATAAAAATTTGCTGATATCCATCCATTATCAGATCTGCCACAGTCCAATTAAGTAGCATTTTTTATTAGAACTGAGATTCGTTTGTAGGAAAATAATCGAGGAGCTAATACACCAGCTGCATGAAAAGGACAGTAAGACTTTCCTTTTCATTGTTTCCCACTATACTGTATACATTTTCCTTTTTCAGCAAATATATATGCAGCTTTTGGATTTAGTAAAAAACTTGCTTCGTCACAATTAAAAATTCTTTTTGGCTCAATATGTAATAGATTTTTCGAAATTAAATATATAGACACTTCATTGAACCACTTGTAAAGCAGTTACAGTAACTTTAGCTCTGCGAAAAGTCAAATTCTCTGATTCTTTTGTGATCTATGTGGCGTTTTAAAAAATCGCCGTACCAGTGGCATCCAGGTCGATCATTAACAAAGCAATTCGTTTTTTTTTTTTTTTTTTTTTCAAAAATTTCATGAGCATTTGTACACTGTCAATAAATTATTTTTAATAATTGGAAAATTTTTTCGATTTAAGTGAAGAATCCATTCCACTAATGCAGTTTCTTTATCTTTAGATAATATAATTGATGGCCCGGGCTTTTTGTCTGCATATAGGTGTTTCTGCTTAGCATCTAAAGTTGAACGAGGAATGTTGTATTGTTTGCTTGCGGCATTGATACTCATTCCTGCAATTATCGCAGATAATGCAGTTTTTACATCATCTGCACTATATCTGCATCTCTTTCTTTTTGGATTGTCACTCATTATCTGTAAAAATTTAATGTTTTCCTATTTTTAAATACTAAAATTTAAATACTAAAATACTCAAATTTACGTAATTACCGGCCTAATTGTTAATATATATTCAAACAATGCATCAAAATCGATACAAGATGATAAACAACAAATTAATCGCACACATAATTATTTAAGTAATTAATTTATGTTAAGTATCGCAGAGAATAATAGGTGTATGTACACAAATAAGTTTTACTGGCACCTAAATAAACACAATACCTATCCATCTATTTATAAAGTTGATGGACGAATACAGCGACCGAGGAGGTTAAGATACTATATCAGTATCGTGTTCACTTTTAAATTTATGTCAGTAATACTGTTGACAATATTAGAAACAACATTAAAAACCATGAGCTTATTACTAACATTATAATGTAACTATATATAATTTATTTCATATTTTGCTTTTTCTACTTACTTTCAAGCCTATTTTATTAAATGAAACAATTTCATTAGCACTTTTTGTTAAATTTAATTTAAAATTACTCATTCCTAACTACCTGTAATCGCATTTCTTAATAAGAATAAACTTGGTTTGGACGAAAATTAAGACTTTCAGAGTTTAGACTTTCTTTTTAACTAGAAGATTAAAGTTTCAAGTTAGTGCAATATTATAATGATAAGTAGACATTTTCAAAATTTAAGTAAAATTATATATAATTACTTATAATATAATTTAATATATATTCAAAAAAGCATTTTAAATCAGATTGCCAGTATTTGGGACACTGTCACTAATTGGGTCTTTTACCCTAGCATATCTTAACAGTTATAGCTATTAAGATATATTTTTACAGATATCACAATCAAATATATTAATGGGCGAAAATTATCATTATTTCCGGTTGTGGCAACCGTTGCGTTTTTTCCGTGCGTGCGTGATAAACGGAAAAGACCGAAAAAAAAACGAAATACAAATGATTAGGGTCGTTATCGGTAAAAGGATTGGAACTGAAACTGAAACCGAAAGTTGAGTGTAGCTTTGGATCATAATCATAATCGAATCGAAAATTCATTCAAAAATAAGTTTATTGGATAATCAAAATAATAATTATGTAAAATGCTCAAATTGATTATTAGAATGTCGAAAATTTTTGCAGCCTTGCTTAGTATACTTGAGCTTTCTACATAATTTATATTTTAATAATCTAATAAAATTATTTTCAGATCTGTCTAGTTAAATTTTTAGATATTTCAGCAAGATCTTTTTTTTCCATGTACAATATAAAATAAATAATGTGCGACACAGTTCGTTTATCATCGTGACTAGAAGTTTTCGATGTCACTATCAAGAAAGTCGACAGTATAGGTGATCGTGCGTTATCCTAAGATCGCGATTGAAAGACGCAAGAATAGATAAGCATCTTGAGGACAAAGAAGAAACTCTGTCGATGAGATGTGAAAGTACTCGCCAAACTATGCTTCACAAGCTCCACGAACACTTTGCGAGGATTGAATTCCTCGATCGATCGGCATATTGTATTATCAGAAACTAGAATATTGAGTAAAGATCTTTATTTTCTTTAAAAAATCACAGGAGAAAAAGAATAATAAAATGCAATCATATAACTTTATATATAAAAATTATATATGATAT
>NW_017304228.1:2173157-2197241 GCF_001594115.1 Trachymyrmex septentrionalis | reverse complement strand
GAGATACATCTTAATGTATTTATTGTTTTCTGTTCTACATAATTTTAATTTGGGAGATTTTCAGATTTTTTTTACAACTGTTAAACTAAAATAAATAATTAAGTAATTTAGACTTTGCGGTTCACGTATTTATTTATATTATTGTATTATCTAAAACAAATATTATAATATGAATTAAAGTCACATATTTTTTTTATCGTAAATGCCCATAAAAGACATCTATTTAGGTCAAAGTATTTTATTTCATTTTTAATTTTTATCTACACACACAACTACATACAATAATTATAATTATATGTATTTATGTATACAAATTAATAAATAATAAGAGCTACAAGTCAAATTATAATATATTTAAAATTTCTGGACAGACGTTTCGACTTTTTGTCAGGCCATCCTTAGTGTTTACAATATTTAGAAAATTGAAACACAATAAAATTGAGTTTCTGTAACAATTCGGTACAAATAATTTTAAAAATATAATCACGCTAATATAAATGTTAGTAGTGATTCTTCGTGCATTTATGTCATATAATCCCTCCTCTCTTATAATTTAGTTCGTTAACGTTTATAGCATATTCGTATAATTGTGTCAAGCGATCGCAATTTATAGTCCATGTTAATGATAAATTTAGTTGAAAATATTAAGTCAATCGATAAGAGAGTATAAAGTATACATTCTGTCAATTATAAAAATTAATACAATAGATTATAAATTTATAAAACCAATAGAGAGGGGGGGAGGGGGAGAGAGAGAGAGAGAGAGAGAGAGAGAGAGAGAGTGTGTGTGAATAAACGATCGTTACATTCACTAATTGTTTACATATATAATCGTTAACTAAGACAAGTCTTGATGAATATATTTAAGTATCTCTAATAAATTGAAAATTGTGTACATATACATATTTCAAATGAGAAGGTATAGCAAGAATGTTAGTCCAATAATTTAAAACAATAAGTTAAATTAATTTCAAAAGTAATCCGACCCGAATCAAAAAATTGAAACTTGTTCAGTCCGAAATGAGCCACGTTCTGATGCTATGTAATTAATGTAATAGAGGCTAAATTTTTGTGACTATTGAAAGTGGGGATAAGATTGGAAGTGGAATAGAAATAAGGAAGTAAGAAGGGAAGAGGAAAACTAAGAAGGGAAAAGAGACTGCAAGATCTGTAGATAAGAATTATGTATCTGTAGATAAGAGTTATGAATATTTATGTATATTTGTTAGTACAAAGCGTCTATTTAGGTCAAAGTATTTTATTTTATTTGTGTGTGGCTCTTATCTATAATTGCATACAATAATTAGTTATGTGTTAGTTAATTGTATGCACTCATTAATGAGACTATTGTTATTACGCGATGTCGTGAATCATCGGCGAATGGATAAAGTATAAAACCACGACAGAAATATCAGACAGAGTTCTATGAGAATTATAGACAACTTTATACTTTGTGATATTATTGAATATTTTCTTCCGCTTCAGTTATATTATAAAATAAAGTATCATCTTTTGTTATGCAATTTAATTTAAAACTTTTTTCAGCTTCGCATCCTTTGTTTAATTAAGATTAACAATTAAAAGTAAATAATTAAAAGCAATTATATATAAATATAAAACGTGATAGAAGTGTAAAATAGAATTCCATGATAGAGTTATTACAGAGACTTTGTTCTTAAGTTAAACAAAGTTATCTGATAAGATTATCCGGGGAAACATCTATAAATCCTTTTGACGAGAGATCAGCCGATCTTTCTTTTGACTCTCATGGGAGAACAGCGGTTTCCTCTTTAGTTACACAAGAGCTAATTCATGGGGGATGGTACAGGCACATTTGTAGGGGCGGATAAGGGTGAGCGACCGGTCAGAGTGCTTCTTGGCTAGAGAGGGTAAGGACGCAAAGGCGCCGCAATCGATATCCACGATGGAACAACAGCGGCGTGGCATCACGATGGAATGCCTCTGCAGTAAAATGTGAACAACACAATCCAAATTCTTCCTGTTGAAAAGCGCCGAATTTTAATCGTACAGATTTCCAGCGTGTCGGATTTTTCGGGAGATTTACATGCAATTTCGCGAAACGATTCTCCGGTTGTCGACATAGGTACTTATATGTTTAACTTGACTCATCTCGGCTCGTACATTTTTTTTTTTTATTATATTGAAGAACCGGTTACCTGCAATTAATAACTGGCAATTAATTGAAAATAACTTTCTTGTCTATTAATCTCGATTTTTCTGTGGATTGTGTAGGCGCGATTTACATTTGAGTCATTTAAGAGGGAATTGCTTTTAATAATGACTTATGAAATAAGCAAACGTACGTAATTGAATATAAACGTACAACATCGGCATTTTATTAGCTATTTTCCTGGCACCTTGACCTAACAGACATTCGTAGAAATGACACATATGCTAATGAATGATTGTGCAATCATCAATACGAATACGTGTCGCTTCAATAAAAATGCACATGTTTTTTCTCGCGCGTGTTTTTCTTATTATTCACGATGGAATTGTCAGATGAGAAGTTCTCTCTGTATTTTTCGTCACTGTTAAATTTATAATGTCAAATTATATCCAATTTGAGTTATTCTTAATCGTTTCTATAAGTCGCCACTGCTCCTATCCAATATATCGTTAATACATTGACATTATGAATATAATAATATTAATTTAATTAAAACGATAGAGTTAAACAATTTAATTCAAGGAAAAATCTTAAATTTACTTCAATTTAGTTCAATTATTTACTAAATGCATACATTAATATAGACGATGCTTTGGAATTAATCACAGAAATGGATTGATTTCCATTTTGACAACATGGAAATTAAAAATAACAAACTATTATTAAACTCAAGAGATTTGGTTATCTTGCCTCTTTGATATCTATTTTATAACTGATAAGCGATTTTTATAGTACTCTTCGTTTTTTTATATGAGTATTTATAGTTAATCACAAAATAAAAAATATTACACTTTCAATAAAAATCGTTAATAGAAATATTTGATAAGAATTATCTACGAATGGCTACGTTAAAGACAAAACACGCAAGACGCGTGTAAACATGTCTTTGTATGCAGCAGGGACTGCCGCTCAGTCTGTTATAACATCTCGTTACGAATACATCTGTCATAGAAGTTACACTACAATTAAAAAAAATTGTAAGTAAATATTTTTATTCTTAAAATTTTTTATTTTTACATTCGTATATGATTGTCTGAGATATTTGATTTCTATTTAGCTTGTAAGTGTAGTTCTTACTTAATAAAGTCCAACAGATTTTTTTTATTTATCTATCTTTGTATACCAAGCCTGTTTAATTTGAGCTCCAGAGCGAAAATGCAAAGCCATCGATGCAAAACAATTCAATGTGAGTAAGATTTTAGGAACAATAAAGCGTTGGTAAATGTCTCACTCAAATGCATCTGTCGTATACTGTTAATGTTTTTAAAAAATGAACGAATAGTGACGACTCTTGTAGTGCTATTTGGTGACAATTCTTATAATACTCAATATTTCATTTCCCTAAAGAGATTTACCCCAGTGGTAAATGTTATAAGTTTAGTTCCCTCACGTCCAATTTTGATAAAACTAGACTCATTCGATGTGTTTTTGCAAAAATATATTTTTATAAAAGTTTTATTAATATGTAGCCATAGCTGTAGCTTAAAATACATTAATCTTCATTTTAATAATCTTAGTCAAATTATCCCATATCCTTAGTCACCTTACTCCGATCCCGGGGCTAGTTGACTCAGATGAGATGCATTAGAAGGACGTATTTTCTTCATATTAGTACAGTTAGTAGTTTTCTCTTATTATTAAAATATTATTAGATAGTCAAATGTATGTAGCAACTGATATAGAATTCATTTTTTCGATAATTTCTTAATTTCGTCTGTAAAAATTCGAAACTGAAAAATGAGTCTCCCCTATGTTATAACACTTTGAAGCGTTCGTTGAAATCATTGCAAGCATCTGGAGAAATTCAGTTTATTTCCATACATATTCAGAAATGTTCATTAAAATCAAGGCAAGTATGTTGTAAATAAAAATGCTGTACTCGTTTGTATTCATAGAGATGTTTGTTTAAATCGATGCAAATAGCTAAATAAAGAGATTCCTCCATTCCCTTCCATCCCGTCTGCGGGATTCGAGAAGACTCTGTACATTTATCGCGAATACTTGCGATAGTATACAAAAGAATTCATTCAGCCAAAACGAGCAAAAGTAGAAGAGTTTGAGCATCTCGCATAAAAATGTGAATATTACTGTCGCATAATATACCATGTCGTTAAATGTGCTGTCGCGGTTGAGCGAGTTTTAGAGAGAGAAACAAAGAATAAAATTTTCGTAACTTCGTTGCGTCTTGTGTTTCCTCGTTCGTGCCTTCGCGAATGAATTCTCAATTCGTCATCGTCACTATGAATTCGCGTCTCTAAGATCACGAATCATTCCTTCGTGACCGTCTGCGAAGATCCGACGAAGTTTAATCGCTATTTGTAAGAAAGTTGCGGCGGAGAGAAAACCTGTGAAGTTAGCATGACAGTCTATTAATATAAAAAAAAATAACAGTTTCAATAGCATTTTTTATACTAATATATTGCAGTTCTACTGTTCCTTATAAAAATAAAAAAAGTTTTGTATTTTTTATACTAAAAAACCAAAATTGAAAATGTGGCATGCTAACTTCGCGAATCTAGCACTACACTTCTTCTCTAGAGTATAAAAAAAATAGACATTTCCACTTTTAACTGTAATTCTCGTTAATACTCGAGTTCCATTAATATACTTTCTAAATCTGAATCACTGGATAGTCACTAATTACCCAGTGGTATACTTGGCACTGATAATCGGTGAAGTTCAACTAAAAAAGGAATAATATTTGAGCATTATATAATTAAAATACTAATATTTGTACGTTAATTTTAATCCAATACGATATTTATTGAATTTAAGCACAAAAACAAAGTTAATTAGATTACATAATAAAGATTAGCTAGATTAAGGATCTCACATTTAATTCATTGATTACTAGTGGCATACTTGGCACCCATATCAGTGATTATCCACTGATTCAGATTTAGAGAGTATGTAATTTGAAAACAAAATTAACAATTTTAATACACTTTAAATAGAAGACACATATATGGAGAAAAAGTATCGTGCTAGATTCGCGAAGTTAGCATGCCACTTTTTCAATTTTGATTTTTGCGATAATTTATCGCAATTCCAGCGACAGTTCTTGTTCTAGTAGAGTTTTTGTGCTCCGAAATTATTTTTAAACGGAAATTATTTTCGACCGTTATTTTTAATTAATTTTTTAATACCTAAATCCAGTATGACATTTGCATAGAAAATGTAATAATATTTATCGTTTTGATGAGACTTAACGTCTCAAGCATGAACAGCTTAATAACGTTACGATGATTATTATATCAGGAAGTTCGATGACATCACTGTAAATTACTATTCTCAGATGAATTTTGATAACGATTTATACATGGAGCATTGATAAGGATACGAAACGTTTGCGATTTGAGATAATTATGTTGATTTAAAGAAATCAATTTTCGCATTATCACCCTGTGTTGACTCGAATCGGCATTATTTGATTGTACTGATTTATCATTTTCTTGTATCTTAGAGGGAAAAGTGCCGTGCTAGATTCACGAAATTAACACGTTATATTTTCAATTTTGGTTTTTAATATAAGAAATGCAGAACTTTTTTTATAAGAATTTATGAAACTATGAAAAGTACTACTAGAACTATTATTATTATTTTTTTTTATGTTAATAGTTAATCGAGACTTCATAGATTCGTATTCAATGATACATGCATGATTTTTTACCGCATTTTAATACAATTTTATATATTGGAATTATTTTATTACTTGAGATAAACACTTTAAACTCATTTCTTTTTATTTTTTTTTTATTTCAGTTCATTACGTGTTGTATAATATGGCTTCGTTTTTAACGAATACAATTGAAGGTATATTTTTATGTAAATTACATACATTTTCTAAAATGCTTTATTTATTATTTATTTATATATTTTATCATCTCATGAATACTATCACTATCATACATTTATAGATAAATTTTTATAGATAAATACTTACGACTTGTCGATATTGTATAAATGAATGGTGAAATATGTATACAGCAATATGTACATGTTTATTTTATCGTTTTTAACACAATTTTTTAGATTAGAACTACATATTTTATTGCTCGAAATATAAACGTTTCACACGCATTTCTTTTTATCTATTGTACAATATTATCAATAACGCTTTATCTAAATTACACAACTGGCACAGTATTTGATAAAAATTCTATAATTTTAATGAAAAAAAATCGATATATCCACCACCTACTATTTGTTCATGATAAAACTACGTCTGTCTGGCTGCTTCCCCAACTTAATCAAATCTTAATGAATAAATTATATAATAATGCGCTATTTATGTGCTTTCAAAATCCGCAAAAAAAATTTTTGCGCTCATTTCGTTTAGCTAAAAAAAAAAATCGAAATTGCTTGAAAATAATAACGCATAAATCGAATATATTTTGCAATTTTAAACGACTTAAAGGTGAATATAACTGTTTGCTCCAAAAAGGAAGTGCCTTAAGGGATGCAGCGCAAAAATTGAAACTATGTGAATATGAAAGCGCATAAATAGCGAATAAATCCTGTGTATTTGATTTCCCAAATCGGTTGTTATTAACACGTGGAGGGGGGAGGGGGGGCTGACTAACAGCCTACTCAGTTCCCCCTTACAAAAAACCTTTCTTTTTAGCTAAACGACATGAGCGCAAAAAATTTGTTTGCTGTTTTGAGAGCGCATAAATAGCATATTATTATATAAGTTTCATTAAGATTTGGTTAAGTGGAAGAGGAGAGGGCAGCTAGGCAAACGTAATGAAATTTTACGAAGGAATCTATCAATTTTCAACGTATTGTCAAACTGATATTAAAGATTGTACAATAGCTCTTAACACAAATAGAAGTTGGTTTCATATGTTTGGATGATAGAAAAGTTCTTACACTTGGAGAAAATTCTGAGAAAGATCTCAAAGAAAATTCATGTTAACGTTTGTGCGTCTTCCCAAGGAGAAACTTTTGTCAGCCATAAACCATTCTCTGTGGAAACCATGCTGAGAAATTGAAATATTTATGTGAAGTTTACCACACTCACATTTTTTTCAACATACGTCTCTTTGCTCGCGTGACATTACGTCCAGGAAACAACTCGTTCAACGTTGATGTAAATACAACATGCATAACTTTTAGATAAGAAAGAATTCTGCCGTTTATCTGAGAAAAAAATCTATGTGTTTGTCGAAAATTGGAAAAAGGCGGAATGTATGAATGCAAATCGGGGAAGATAAGTATGTTAAAGCCCGTTATTTCGCTGGCAACCTTGAGACGATTTCCTCATCTTGAGCGTTTACCGTTAAAAGGCGCACGACGGGAAGCGCGTGCCTTAAAGTCAGATAGCTGTACTTAATGCAGTAACGCGAATATGGGCTTTCCTATCACGAGCGATTTACACGTCTCGAGTTGAATGGGCGACGCTAGGTATTCATCGCGACAATAAGTAAGTCACTAAACGTTACGACACGTGCCTCAAGATTGGGCAAACCCATTAACGTTAAAGCTTTTGATCCATTGAGTGAAATCACCTTCTTGGAATTCTAATTTCGATGGTATTAATAGTTTCATTTGAAGGAGATGAGTACTGCGGAAATGGTTTTCAAGCGAAAGTGCTAAAGGACTCCGAAGGCTTACGCGAGAATGCTGACGTCAAATCAGCATTACGGACTCAATGTTACGTTTGTACAGACGAGCCTGATCAGTTGGATATACATATAGAAGTATCTTTATGCAACGGGATATATTTGGTTAAGATTTGGGTATAAGGATTAACGCAATTTCTCTAGATTCCGCAGAAAAATCTAATATTTTCGAAGAAATATAATAAATTTATTCTAATATCCGTTTTTTAATACCCTGGAAAAAATTACTAAATCTTAATACATATTTTTATGAATAATACCGAATAAACATTTACTTATAGTAAATATAAATATTTACTCGATAAAAAAAATTATAGTTAAATTAATGATTTTCGTACAAATTAATACATGTTTTACATTTAGTAAACATTTACTTAGGACCACGGGTATACATTCGAACAAATATTTATTAAAATTTAGTATTCTATTTTGCAGTGTATTTATATTACATTTACTTCAAAGTAATGAATAATTTTCATTATATTTTAGAATTTTTATACATATTTTATTTAAAATTCTGTAATATTCGTATTTATTTATATCAGTCATTATAATGTAGGTCATTGTAATGAACACTGTATAATGAAATCGCAGGTAGCTCATAAAATATAAGTTAAACTACACAGAGAAAAAGATTTGTTTGGACTCGAAAATTCTATTTACATTTGTTTCATTGAAACAAATTTAATTTTAAATGAAACACATTTTATTTCGTCGAACAAATTTAGTTATAAAATAATCACAGTCTTAATTTAAATGTCTATTTAGTTGGACTATTTCAATGCATAAATTTGTTTGACTTAAAGAAACCTTTTCTCTGCGTATATTGATGATTTAAAACATCGAAATTATAAAAAGAACCGAAGAATCAATTTAAAACAGACATTTGATATTCGTAAAATATCGATACAATAGATCTATTCTTTTTCGAAGAATTTTGAACTAGTTCTGAAAACAGTGTAATAAGTTAGAGTGAAACAAACAGCAGCTGTCTCACTTTAATTTATTGTACCAATGTACACCAATTCAAAATGTGCACCAGTTCTTCTCTTGGAGTGGAAAAAGAACAGACCTACAACAGCAATATATAACATTTGGAATGTAATTACGTATAAAAAATAATTATGAAATAATTTTAATGCTTAAAGACTAAGCCGCGATGCAATATTCCTCCTCGCTTGTAAGCGAAAGTGGCGAATCCCGGGTTTCGAGAGATCGAGCGTAACGACGCGATTGATAGCAGTTGCTGTCACTTCACAAGCGATAATCGGAACCGCTGCTCACATTCTGGATCGAGTGAAGTCGTGCGGACAACCGCACGTGGCGGCGGCGGCGGCGGCGGCGGCGATCGAGAAACCGTGAACTTGCACATTAGAATTTGCACAGCTTCCCTATCGCCGGGAAAACACCTCAACCGCGACGGCGATGGTGACGATGACGGCGAGTGCGACTTGCAGGCTCAAGGTTGTCGCGACGGACTTTCCGCCGAACCGGTTTCCAACCGCGACATTAGACATACGTGACTTTCCACTATGAGTGCACGAGCGTGAACTTCCGCGAGGCCGGACTGCATCGACTCCTGCGAGTTCGACACGAATCGAGTTTAATGTCTGTAAGAAGGAATCTGATAAGGAAGAGAGAAACCGCTTTGAATCTCGAGAGGAATCGAGACTTTTTTTTATTCTTAGATACAAGCATGACGGAGATCACGTTTTCCGCAAAACGACAATGAAATTACACGTTGATTTTTTAATGCCCATTCTAACGATTTGATTTTATACATCATTTACGACATTCCGATGGCAAATAGATTGATACAGCTTCTTTTATTGATATACTTCAAAAGCGACACACTTCACAAAACTTTTGTTTTATTAATTAGAAAAAATGTGCTAATTTAACTCCATAAAAAGCTTTACAAATTAAAGACCACATTAAAAGTGATTTTAAAAAATCGTCAAAATGATTTTTTAAGGATTGTGTGAAACGGAAATGACAGAAAACGATATTTGATCATGTTAAAAATACATTCTTTTTGTCGATATTATTTAATTAAATAATAACGTTCTGTTAAGTCGAAAAATAGTTTTTCCCTTTTTCCGGGAAACTTAATCTTTTTATTTTTTACTTTTGAATCGGTGATCGGTTGAATTGAATTGAAAAAAATATTCATCCTTTTTGTGATTTATTTGGAACGTGACTGGAAATTTTCTTACGTAAATTTCAAATCATGTCTGTCTAGCTGCTTCCTCTCCCCCCTCCCCACACTTAACCAAATGTTCATGAATAAATTATATAATAATGCGCTAATTATGCGCTCTCAAAATCAGCACAAAAAAATTTTTGCGCTCATTTCGTTTTGTCAAACTTTTTGTGAGAGAACTGAGTATAGGCTATTAGTCAGCCTCCCCTCTCTTCCACGTGTTAATAACAATCGATTTGGAAACTCAAATACACAGAGTTTATGCGCTATTTATGCGCTTTTATATTCATATTCACAATTTCAATTTTTGCTCTGCAATCTTTGAGGGACTTCCCTCTTGAAGCACACAGTTATATTCATTCTTAAGTCGTTTAAAATTGCAAAATTACGCTATCTAGCTATGCAAAATATATCTTCGATTTATGCGCTACTATTTCTAAGCAATTTTTATTTTTGCGCTGCAACCCTTAAGGGACTTTCTTCTTAGAGCAAATAGTCATATTTATCCCTAAGTCATTTAAAATTGCAAAATTACGCTATCTAATTATGCAAAATATATTTTCGATTTTTGTGCTAAATCCTGTGTATTTGATTTTTTAAATCGGTTGTTGTTAATACACGTGGAAGGGCTGATTGATAGCCTACTCAGCCCTTCCCCACCAAAAATTTTTTTTAGCTGAACGAAATGAGGGCAAAATTTTTTTTTTTGCGGATTTTGAGAGCGCATAAATAACGCATTATATAATTTATTCATTAAAATTTGATTAAGTTGGAGGGGGGGGGGCAGTTAGGCAGAGATAGTTTCATTTAAGGGACTATCATTCGTTTGATTTTCAGATGGATAATTTTATCATAAACAGTAACAGGTGATGCATATATCGATTTCTCTTCATTAAAATTATAGAATTTTTATCATATACTGTACCAACTGTGTAATTTAGATAAAGCGTTTTACTGATAATACAATAAATAAACAGAAGTGCGTGTGAAATGCCCAGCTAGGCAGACGTTTTCAGATCATTAATTTCAGCAATAAAATTGTATCATGAACTTACAATATTAATCTGAATTTTCTTTATTTTTATATATACAGCAATGGAAATTCTTCAGATTGCTCTTTTACTGACTTTTCTTTTTTTTATGACAAAATTTTGTATGAATCCACTATGCAGAGTTATTAAAATCAATAAATTAATATTACTTTGTGCATTCGACTTATAAAATATATATAAATAGATTCTCCATTGTACTTTAATATGCCTTGTCATTTAATTTTCTCATGTTTGCGAACAATTTGCTCGAAGACCATCCGCGCGTCAGGCGTTTCTTCCCGCCTTTTTATTTTTTCCTCCGCACAATCGTGCAGCATAAATAAAGGTGTGCCCTGTACAAACGGGTGCGTGACTTGTTCCGTCAATTTCGTGATTAAGGGGAGCGCTAAGTAACGCGCGCCCTAGATTTTTTAATTAAAGAGGCGTAACCCGCGCGAGGGCATATACGTTTACGTGATCTTTCACGGGTGACCACTCAGTGCAGGTGACTGCGTTTATTGTTACCGATGTGTGATCGCTTCTCGACGACCAGGGACCGTAATTAGCGAAGTAACCTCTCGCGTGTGCGTGTATAATACCCCGTGTACCGCGCGTGACGATTTATCGTTGTAATTTTGCAATGGTAAACGAGACCACGTATACGACAAGCGGTTACGCAAGTTGTGCACTTCATTAATAGTGTTCTGCTGTGTGGCGTCGATTTATGCACGCTCGGAAACGACGTGATTTTACGCAAAAGTCACTCGAACGATTTGCCGCCGCGACGAAGGAAATGAATAGCAAAGACTTTCACACAATAGCTAATTTATTCAACACTTTTTGTACTATGTTAGATCTATTTGTACGTATGTGTTGCATTGTCAAAGTATTGACTCAGTAAATGTATACTGAATTAAATGTATACACTTAATGTACACTTAATGTAACAGCGAGAAAAAAAATTATTAATTTAACTAAATGCATTTAGTTCGTAATGATTATTTAGTTAAAATATTTATATATTTATTAGATTTCAGATTAACAAAATCTTGTAATTTAAAACATGTTATTTGTTTGAATTAACAAATATCTAGTTGAATTAACAAATATTTCCTTCACAGTTCGTGACTGCTACATTTAGTTGAATTAACTAATATTTTTTTTAAACAGTAACTTTTTTGTCAGTGTAGTCTGCTGTTGTCAATGTATATATTTACTAAAATTAATATTTTGACTGTGACATATGTACAATTATATATACTCTCTAAAACTTTTAGGATGAATCTCTGAAGAGTAAAATTTCACTCTTAAAGATTGAAAATTAAGCCACTCTTTTAAAATTGGCTCAATTTTTACTTTAGAATGAGATTCGACTCCAAGGAGCATTTAGAGAGTAGATTAAACTCAAATTATAGGTATATAGTTGCTTATAAAATTATTGTTCGCTTTGTTATTATATTACATTATTTGGATTATACGTTATTTTATTGCGTAATCAACGTAATTTCAAAGTTAAATCTTATATTATTAGTAAAAATTTTCAGATAAATCTTATATTATCAATTTTTTAATTTTTTTGTAGTTAAATATTTTATCTATCAATGACGAGGAGCAACGACAATGTGTGGCGTCGTTTATAAAAATGTCGCGCTTATTCGCGTGTATCGAAGGTGAGAAAAAGAGAAATAATCGCCATTAATTTTCTCGAAGGTGAAAAAAAGAGGTAACGATAAAGAAAAATGAGAATACATGGGTTTTTTGTTGCAATGATCGCGAACGCGATTCAGAAGCCGGAAAGTTCGATTGAACACGCGCAAGAAAAACGTCATAAAAAAGATTAGATTATTATTATACCAGATCAAAAGGCGGAAAACCGGATTACCTTGAGAAGCCGGTGTGAAGTCTAGCTCCTAAATATAGAGCAGCTGTACTTGCACGCATAGGCAGGCGTTACCTTACTTACACGATGAGACGAATTGATTGATGATACGGTGTACTTCGCGTCTTGAAAACACAGTATCTCAAATCATTCGTATTAGCGTTGTACCTCTTTATTTTGTTAAATTCCGTTTAACATTCTAGTCATGTTTCTACATTTTCCTTATCCCTTCCGCAATCTTTGCGCGTCATTAAATAACGATGAAGTCAATCTTAAATTTGCTAAGCCGTGGAAATTCCTGAGCGTAATAAAACGTCTATCATTTTTCTTCGATAGTGATGTCAAATAAATGGACATTTTCGATATTATAATTCATATGCTGAAAAAAGAATCTAATAATATCTATCAAATATCAAGCGAAATAATTTCAATTAAATATTTAAAAAGGTAAAGTTATTTAGATTAACTGACAGGATTGTCACAAAACTGAAAATTAGGGAGATGTCGAGAAAATTGAAACAATTAGGGAAATCTAGGAAAAATCAGAGAATTTTGCAAAATATACAATTTTCCGGAAAATTAAAATTCTTTGCTTTTAAAAAGTTAGAAGTGCAAGCATTGTCAATAACATTAATAGTAATTTATATTGCTACGTTAAATTAACCTCTTAACAAAATATTTAACGGTTTTCAAATTAGGATAAAAATATAAAAAATTTCAAAATATTGAAAGCATCAGGGAAAATTATGAAATTTTATCTGGAAATTAAAGAAAAGTTAATTTGGAATTTTAAGATGAGAAATTTGTGACAACATCGACCGAACATTATTTGATTGAAATTGTTTCACTCAACTTTAGTGGCTGCTATCTACTCTTTTTTCAGTGTAATAACAAATTTGAACATTTACAAGCCTATTTTTTTCTCGATTAATCCCTGATTTTGTGTTCGGAGAAAAAGAAATTCTTCTCTTCTCCAGAAGAACGACCCTGTTGAATGTACTCGTTAACGATCGAAAGCACGGCAAGCTCGCGCGCGGATACAAATGATTCGTCTCGAGGAGGAGCCTTATTACGGGCACGAAAGTCGATCGATCTCGATGGTCGGAAATCAAACTGTCGGAGAGCTCGCGAATATGCGCTCACCACAAATCACAGATCGTTTACGGAATTATCGTGGATCGGTACATGACGGTACGGATATACGTAGCCCGCAGCTTGCCGTTAAATGTCGATCGCTCTCGAAGTAGATTTGCACGCACGATGCTAATAATAAGCCTATCAATTCGCGCGCTGTTTTGACTTTTATCCGCGAATTCGATTTGAAAACACGAATGTCGTTCTGCACTCGCTTGCATTTAGCGAGCAAAACAATCGGATTTCACGTCGGGAAAGTATTCGAGTTCTCCTCGTATCGTACACGAAAAAAACGATTTTGCTGAAATACCTAAAAATTTAGCTAATATAAATCTGAAAATATTTGTGTGGAAAATTCAAGCATGGTGAGCAATGCTGCAAAAAATTTTGATATTCTAACAACTAGTTTAAGTGTACATAATTATTTTGATAATTCTACAAAATTCTGCATAATTATTTTGATAGTTCTACAAAATAATTTTTAGATTTATATCCAACTAAATTTTTAGATACTTTAGCAAATCCATTCCTTTCGTATATTTGTCGTTAATGTTTGTTCCACAGAGAATCACGGACGTACAAATAAAACATATTTCGTGTCTCAATAAATTATCTATTCAACGAGTTTTGCATATCTTATCATTTACGTCACAGTAGAATTTTTTAATTATGATATTTGATAATACATGATAAAATATGAAACATGATTAAATAAGACTACATCCTACATATAAATATTGTAATAAATCAGGTATTTTTTGGTTTTATGTTGTTATATAACTATTTAGAATTTTATATTAGAAGATTTAATTTTTACAAGCGTTTTAAAATATTTTGATTGCGCTGGTCACCAGTATCCACTCCTATGACAGTCAATGCTATTATTCTATTTCCTCATAAATTTTAATTATATATTTATTAATGATTGACGTGTATGTCTTACAAGCATCCAGAAGAACTAAAAAATCAACTACGGTGGAAGATTATGATAATGTTTATGCCACTATTGCAACTATTTAATAATTATTAATTTATTTATAGCCTCCTGTTTTTTTTTTCAGAATAGAAATTGCATTTAAAAAATTGCTATACGTATATCTGATCTAATAAAAATAGATCTTATTCCATTAATATTCATATAATAATATAAAATATATTTAGAAAACTTTTTACTTTTTCAATATTATATACGAGAACAATTTGTGGTAATTCTACTGAAATTTAATTTATCGTTATAAAGGGATTGGCGGCACGTGGGAGCACGGAACGGCGACGCTTTCGTGTCGATGAAAAGCAGATAAAAGGTTTCGTCACGATCAAGTTGACGAGAGAAGCATATTGCATGGCGGCAGATCGACGCAGCTTTACTGCGAGTTTATCGTATCCGAGAGATTTATGTGTCGGACGCGATAAGTGAACGTGAGTGCTCTGCCTCCTATAAAGTAATTATGAAGAAAACCTATTTGCGCGCTCGCTCTCACAATCCTGTCGTATATTCGAAGGGATTAACGCCAATTATTTTGCAAAAATACATCTCACCACGTAATAGTCAGCGATAATTAACAACTGCACGAATCGTCTTTGTAATGCACATCCATCACTTTAACGTTTTCGTGACATCGAACACAACTGTTGGATCATCGCGATATAAAATGAAAGACCTCTATCAATCAAAATTTAGTGATCAAAATTCAGGGCCTGCAGACAGAATTGGGAAGCAAGGAAATTGAAAATAGTCAGGAAAATCAGGAAAAAATCAAGGAATTTTTATAAAATTTTCTAAAAAATTAAAATTTTTTACTTTTAAAGAAGTTTAATATACGAGTATGTATCTCGCGCAATTTAGCAATACTACCAATTAAAAATGCAAACAATGCAAACAATATTAGCAATATTAATAGTAATTTACATTGCAATAGTAATTTAAATTGCTTTCTCAACAAAACATTTAACAACTTCTAAATTAGAATGGAAATACAAAAAATTTTAAATATTATTGAAAGCAGAGAAAATTATGAAATTTTGTTTAGAAATTAAGAAAAAGAATAGAATGTTAGGATAAAGAGTTTATGTGTGTGACAACCTCGAAATTAGGAATTGAAAGTCACAAATAAAATGCTTAGAATGTCGAAACATATAGCCGTAGAGAACAAATGTGTAAAGAGTTCTTTGTGTAAAGAGATATTACACTTGGCTGAACTAGCTAGATAATTGGTATTTCATAATTAATGCCGCTTCCGTCCAAGATTGCAGCTGCTGTCCAATTTTTCGGGAAACATATTTCGATCGGAAGTCTCGACATAGTCAGGTACGTCAGAGAGAACTCTCTTTCTTTTCATTCAGCTTTACTTGATCGTACATCGCATCGATCGCATTCGGCTCGCATGTCGCGTGCACCATAGTAATATAAATAATTTAGCCAGACTGTCACGCGTAAGTTAAGATACCCACAATGTCACTCTTTATCACGCGTATGAAACGCAGCAGAACTCGCGCGATATGATCTGAGCTATCGCCGGACTATGCGATTCATAGTTTGTGATTTATATCAAATATATGAATAAACAAATTCGTGTTTGTTGTTTATTATTCGTATCTGCCGATTTATCTGCGAGCTAATTTTTCATAAGGCGCGAATCAGCCGATTCGTATACCGAGAAAAAAATGTGTTAAATTTTAATAAATATATTTGTTCGAATAGTATATTCAACTTAACATTTATTATAACTTACGATAAATAAATATTCACCAAATAAAAAAACGATGATTATCAAATTAATGATTCTTGTATCAAATATATATATATATATACACTTTAAATTCTTTGAAATGGAATCTCACTCTAAAGAATGAAAATTAGGTCGGTCTTAAAAAAAAAAGCTCAGTTTTCAACTTTTAAAAGTGAGATTTTTTACCCTTCAGAATGAGATTTACTTTATAAGTTTTAGAGTATGTATATATTTAATAAATAGTCCACTAGTAATACTATTCAAACGAATATTTATTAAAATTTAGTACATTTTTCTCTCAGTATATTGATTTTTTTAGTTATACTGTACACACGATAAATCGTGAATAAAAATAATGTACAGAAGGATTCATATTGGCGAACGATGAATTTTTCGAATTTATTATAAATCACGAATTGCAAAATCGAGTCTCGCGCGTAGAATCTGAAATTAATTTAACCCTTCATCAGCAACTGAGATCTGTAAAAGCACTATTTTGATTTTAAATTTTGATAGATAAAGTTAAATCTGTAAAAAATAAGTAAAAATATACAATCCAACTTTTATGATGGTAAAGCATTGTGTATTTAAAGTTTTGACAATATATCACAATTTTTTTCAGATTTTTATATAATCCGGAACAATAACAAAATTTGCTCTGTTTCTCAAAGAGATCTCTATTACTGCGATAAAAGAGTTAAAAATTATGTTATCGGCGGAGAATTAAATCTTCGGAGCTGACTTGAGTTTATTGGACCTATTGAATTATGTTCTTTATATATTACAATTGCAAATTTGAATTACTATTATTAAAATACATTTAATATTCTTTTTTTTTTATACGAATTATGCCATTTAAATTTCTTGATTAATAATTAGTAGCTTTTAGATATAAGTTGGATCTTACTTACTATCTTAGAGCTGAGCTTACTTACTCAGCGTCAATAACTGTGCTACAGATTTAGATGTCGGCTTTGGAAGGTTAAACGAGTTAATTCTAAGTAGAATCGTAAGGTTCGTAATTTATTCTCGTAAGACTCGTAAGAACTTATGACAGAACTTGTAATTCTATGCGTACCGTAAGACGTACGATCATTCGTAAATGTCTATGATTTCTCGTAAATCTTACAACTAGCAAGAAGTTGTCTGTACTGCATGAAATTATAAGCATTCCGTACATAAGCTCTTATGGAAACAAGTTACGAGCCTTATGATTTTTTGCCTTAGAATTGATCTATTAATCTCATCTTGATCAGCTTTATACTGTTGTTTTGCCCGCCGAGATGAGAAACGTCGCGACCGATCGTGACGCCAGCGTGAAAATTATTTGTCCACTCGACCGTGCGTCGTGATCCCGCCAATTTAACATGTATTAAACTAAATTAAGTCACGTTCGACGAGAACAGCGATTAATTGACTTCTACCGCTACATATATACGTATCAGTATCGCAATAAATTAGCCGCTTTAATTAAATGCCCAAGATTTACTGCGAGAGAGGCTCGGATAACGGCGTCGTTTATCGGTGCATGCGATCATGTGTTTAACGAAATAGCGGTAGACGTGGAGCGAAACGAAGTGTTCGTGATACTCGCGGAAGATCTCCTCCTTGCCGCTGGCGATTTTTGTTACTAGCACGACGAGTAACGTGAACGCCGTGGACTTGTCGCCACGGTCGACGAACCCGGTGCCAAGAGGGTAAGAATGTGCTTCCTCGATGCGACCGTTTGATACGCATGATTCATCGGGCCTAATTGTTATATCGAACAAACGCGGCGATGGCGGCGACGAGCGCGAATGCGAAAACTTATGCTCTAATCCCTCCTAGAGGAAATTTTAAGTGAGTGAATTGAGTATGATGTTTTTGAAGGGGCGAGAAGGGTGGAGGTAATCGCTTTACTAGTTTCAACCTTGCGATTGAAATTAATTTCAATTTATTTGCGCGAAACTTCGCAGGAGTTTGTGTACAATCACACTGACAAAAAGTGATTGCATTTACCATACTTAACTATATTTTATCATTTCTGGTGCTAATTATATTTTTTTAGTAGAATTATAAATATAATTACATGTGGAAAGGTTTTGCTGAAGTATTTAAAAATTTAGCTTATAATATTAGATTATTAATAAAAATAAATATTGATAAAAAAAGAAAATTTTATCAAATTAATGACTTTTTTGTGTCAAATAAATGTTTACATTTAGTATTATAGCAGCAATAACTATAAGAATGGAGTTTCTAACGATAATTATTTGACCAATTATAGACCAAATACTAAATTTTTTTCTCTCAGTGCGCTATATTTTTTTTTGCTTCTGTAAATTTTAAGTTTTCTTACTTCTTATTTAATTTTCAACTTTCGACTTTCGTAAGTAATAGCTTCGACATGTTTGCTCTTATTTTTCACAACTCTCTTTATTACAAATACCTGGGAATTTGCTTCATTTCGTTCATCTGATTTTTTCCACAGTGATTGAGCTCGCTCGTCGCTCAAATGATCGCATATTTTTGACGAAAGCGAATAAAATCACTCAATATCGTGAATATTTTACGTCATATTATTTGCGAATTTCATGCGAAATGGCGAGGGAAAATCGATTCGTCGTCGTCACTGGCAAATTGATCCTTTTCCATATCAAATTTGCCCTTTCAATCGCTCAAACGACGCAGGAGGAACTTCCTGTCCTTTATCTTTCCATTTCCGATATTTCAATGATATTCAAAAACTTTGTATATATAGATATTTTTTAACTTTACGTTTTAAAATAAAATAATATATATATTTTTTATTTTAATAGAAAGTCAAAGAGTCTCTTAGTATCTTAATTGGGTTTCTCCAGGGATTTGATAGTAATATGTATGACACAACGGATATTTCGAAGCTGAAAGTACAATTTTACGGTATGTCCGTATTTCATTCCATTTGTATTTTTACAAGGAAAAATCGCGTTACGATCTTATACGGTGTAAATTGCGAGAAATTAAATAACTTACCTGTGTCGCGCGGTGTTTGCGTGACAACGTCGCTTTCAATGCTTATCATAATGATCGTAAGCGAGTGATTCACTCATGATGCAACTTACTTAATAGTTAAAAATAATTTAAAGATTATTTTATCACGTAGCACGTGACAAATTATGCGTTAATAATGAGCGTGTGCAAGTTAGTGCTTGTCGGCACGGCTGATTCACAGCTGTGAAAGGCTCTCGGAGTTAGCCGAGGTCGGTTTTTCGCCAAACTTCGTCGTTTTAGTCCCCCATTTATGCAACGCTGATAAGCTTCGGTGCCCACGCTATGCGAACGCAAAAGCTCAACTTTCGTCCATCGTTAAATATTTTCTAGCTTGATACAAGCCGAAAAACAGGCTCATATGGAACACGAGTTAAACTCCTTTGCGTCTATAACTGCAGCTTTTGATATTTTGTAAACTTGCCATGAGTTTAAAATAAAAATGATTTAAGTTTTAAATCACGGTAACATTTTTTCGTATGATTATATTGAATGACACCAAGGATGAGTTATTGCAAACATGATTGTAAAAGTTATTTAACTCTTCTGCGTAGATATGAGTACTTATGTCGAATTTTAGACGTATGTTTTTGTACGAATTTTGTTATGACGTTTCAGAAACTTTCAAATGACAAATAACAGTTTTGCATAGATTTTATCGTGTTTTCTCATTTGACCCATCGAAAAAAAAATCGAAATATCTAAAAACAAATATTATGTATGACATTTTCTTCGAAATGTATTGTTTGCAAAAAATTTGACTGTAATGACGAAATATAGCTATGTGCATTTCTGTAAAATATTATATACTATCTCATTAATTGTAAAGTAATAAAATAGATGGTTTATTTGCTAGGAATAAAATTTTATTTTGTTGTATATGAAATAAAGATTTATTTCAGTTAAATAAATATTATATCCTATGAATAAATTTTTAATTTTTTTAATTTTATTTTTTCTCACAGTGCATTTTTTAGTGGGAACATTGTGAAATACGGTAGTGAAAAAAAAGAAAAATAGCAAAATGTTGCGAAACAAATGTTACTTAACACGTTTTCTTTGATATTTATTAGTTATGGAAAAATTTAATTTTGTGATGATGAAAGGTATACATTTTTATGAAATATATCTCGTTAATTGTTAATTAAAAAATTAATTAAAAACTAATTAAAAACTAATTAAAAATAAAATAGATAGCTTATTTGCTAGGAAAAGTTTAATTAATAAGGCATAATTTAATTAAATAAAGATTTATTTCAGTGAAATAAATACATTTTTCACAAATAAATTTTTAAGTATCTTTTTCTCAATATAATTACACGGAAAGAACGATTTTGTTAAAGTATTTATTAATTTAGCTTATAAGATACAGATCTGAAAATAATTTTGTTGGATTATTAAAATAATTATGTTGAAAAAACGTTTAAACATTGATGACAATGCTGCAAAAAAGTTGTAACATTCTAACAACCTGTGTCCTATTTATTGTATATGTAATAATTATTTTGGGAGTTTAATAAAATTATTTTTAGATTTGTATTTAGCTAAATTTTTAGATACTTTAGCAAAACCGTATAAGAACTGTTTCTCAAGATGTCTTTTTTATGATAAACTCAATCCTTTAAATGTTCGATAACTAAGCTTATAATTAACGAGATTTGGAGCTAATATGGTCTTGGCGAAATTCGAGTTTCGGACGCGAAGATGAGACATATATATAAGGCGATGATTAACGAACACGAATTATTTCGACGCCGAGCTACTATCAATTTCGGTCACTGACGCCTACTTCCTGAAGCGACAGGAAGACCGAACGGATGCGCGTGGGTTTTCAAAATCCCAATGCCAGAGCGATCGCGGATCGATAACGCGGATAGGATCGTCGGATGGGTCGACGAATTCTCGTTTGGAGAAAAATACGGCATCGTTTATTGTCGCTTCCGAAATCGATAGATTATCGATGTTACCTCTATATGGCGTGGAAAATTTCGTGTTATGCATGCAATGACATAAAGTAATTGAGACACTCGCATCATTGATATAAATGTTTTATCTTTATTTTTAGAAATTTGGAGAAACAATTTTCACGATAAAAAAATTATCAATATTTGAAAGTATTATTTTAAAAGGGAAACTTAGAAAATTAGAAAAAATTAGAAAGTTTAGAAAATTAGAAAAAAATTAAATTTGATAGGGCAATTAGTTTTACAGAGAAAAATCAGAAGTGTGCGTTATAATCGTTTGCAATAAAATATGAATTTTTTAAATCGATTAAGTGGAAATAAAATAGAGGATAAATAATTGATGTTGGAAAATATTTAAAAAACGTTTTTTTGCGGATTCATGTATTTTAAGATATTTTTCAATTGTTTATTAATTCATTAAAATTGCTTTCGGTCGATTAAGCTTATTATGTTCGACTGATATTTATAACATTGATTTATTATTCATGCGATACACTGCCAAGCATCTCATTAGTCGGGCAAAATACCGTTCATCATCAATGAATCAATATAGGCAAGTCGAGTGGAGAGTGAAATTGTAATATGAACGCACACAGTGTTAATGCTCATGTTTTGCAATAAATATTTGCATTTGTGTATACATATATATGTATATATATCATATGCAATACTATTATTATTATAATGTTCTTATTCGTCGCAGATATCTTGATTTTTGGATAATTCCGATGTTGCTTCATATAATAAGGCTGAAACGTTGATTTATTATTCATGCAATATAGGCACCTCATTAGTCGGACAATGCCATTCATCGTCTATGAATTACTATATGCGAATTGAATAGAAAATATAATCTAATATAAACATACAGTCAATGTTTATGTTTTGTAATAAATATTTGAATTTATATTTATATCATATGCAATGCTTTTATTATAATATTATTATAATATTATTATGTTCTCATAATAATAATTTAAAAATAACGTTACTAATTTCATAAGATTTATACGATATAGTTCAAGAAGATTTAAAAGACCGAATTTCACAAATTCAATCTTTTAAATTTTCTCGAATTATGTAAGTTCTATACGAAATTAATTAGATGTTATTTTTAAATGATTATTTTGGATTATTTTAGAATCTCAAATATACAAATATATAAAATATACAATACAATAAATAGTAATTTTGAAATATGCATTTTAAAATTGATATTTTTATTTATAATGTAATTATATAGATGTATATATTGTATATCTATATATATATATATAATTACATTATAAATAAAATTAACATTTTGCTATAAATTTTATGTATAAATATTTTATATTTACATACATATTTAAAATTATAGCATAATGTAATGCAAGATAATAATTAATTATAAATCTCAACATCGTGCGCAACGTGATCTAATAAGCGTGACAGAAAACGCGACTGTCAGCGTATTAATATAATATTTTTAAAGTTGTAACAGAGAAGTGATGGTAGATTGCACTATCGTTTTCACATCGAGCCGCGCTGAAAGAATTGAGTGAAAATTTCTGCGAGATAACGGCGGGATCTGTTATCACGAACTTTCCGTATTATTTATAAACGTAAACTTTTTACGGGAGGATTGCATGACAAGCGGGCAAATGGTGCATGTTCGCGTTTAAAAATAGTGATCGTGTTTGCGTTCCTGTGCGATCAAAGAACTCCTACACCCGGTCGTTGATGAGTTTTCCTCCCCCGTGCGATCGATGGTGAACGGATGACCGGCTCTTTGCGGAAAGTCGATAATTAAAAATCTGTCGCTTCAACGATGAAATCGAAGTCCTCGCTCGACAGATTTTGTTTCTCTCGCAAGATCTGGTGCACGTCCTTCGCGGCGCGGCTTCGGGATGGCCCCCAATCGTTTCGCGATTCCCTGTTAATTATTTGATGATTTGTTTTACTGTTACTGTTCGATCTTTAGCGCGAATATTAACATATTGTCCAGTGAGTTTTGCATGACTCACTATGTCACATTGTAATAATAGAATTTTCGTTATCACACTCTCTAAAATTTGTAGAGTCAATGTCACTATGAAAAGTGAAATTACACTCTTAAAGATTGAAAATTGTGCCACTCTTTTTTAAGACTAACTCAATTTTCACTCTTTAGAGATTTTATCCCAAAAAATTCGGAAAGTAAGCAGATGTAACGATGAGATATTCAATACGATTATTATATAGTTATATCTCGTTTGACTAGCACACTTTTTATTGTTATTTAACTGGTTATATCATTTAAAATTCGCTGTTGAATAATTAAATTGCATTAATTTTTTAG
>NW_017304228.1:2156894-2173057 GCF_001594115.1 Trachymyrmex septentrionalis | reverse complement strand
CACACTTTTTATTGTTATTTAACTGGTTATATCATTTAAAATTCGCTGAATAATTAAATTGTATTAATTTTTTAATTTTTTTTAAGCATTAAAAAAAATTTTATCAATTACGAATGACCATCATGGCAGTGAATGTGTTAACGAGCATTCTTAACCATGAGCAGTATTGATCACGGTCGTCAAATCGAGCATCGAGCTCTTATCGCGAATGACGACGGTTCCACATCGGAAATCACTTCTATCCGAGCTGTATACGCATTGTATGAGAAAAAAACCGCATAGCTGGATAACTCCTCTTATCGCACATTGAAAAAAAATGGTTGCAATTACTGTGATCTATAATTGATGGCAGCTACATATTTATAGTTGTTTAACTAAGCAAATTATAAATATAACTGGTTCAACTGCATTACGATCATCATGAATGGTATATATTTATACAATTATAATCGTGAAAATGATTATATCTCTATTTTTCTTTTATTTCTTATTTTCTTTTACATCTTTTTTTCTTTTCTTATATTTCTTATTTTTTATTGTTACCGTGTAAATAGTAAGCGAATGTTCAAGAAATAGTTATAATTACGACAATTGCATTTGCTACATGGAAATATTTATTTTATTTATAATATATATATCTTGATATTTTACTATGATATTTGAAATTATTATGGTTCATAATACATTTTTTCATAATTAGTAAAACTATAAATATAAGATTATTATTACTTAACATCATATTATTATATTATTAACTGTAAAATTGAATCTCTTAACTATAATTATTTTAATATATCATTGTACACAAATTAATATGCCATTAGACATACATAAATACAAACACTTCTCTCTTGTCAATGCACCGAATCTTACACTAATATTTGCGTGCAGATAATGTTTACGGCGATAAAATTATTGGTTAAATGACATCGATAACAGTAAATTATTATTTTTGCATCGTGAGGTTATCAGCCATTTTATCCTTTTATTTTTCCATCGTTTTGTGACAGAAAAATCTCATTGCGTTTTATCTAAGATAACTATATAAACGTTTGAAGTACGAACCGATAATACGGCTATATGAGCCAACAAGCACAAAGACATGAGAGACGTTTATTACGCGCCTCTACATCTTTCTTAAGTCGCGGAGTAAATTTTGTAAGCAGAAATCGCGCGCGTCGTGCAATTTCCCAATGCGCCGCTAATAATTCCAACTTTTGATTGAAATACGCCTGGCTGGTTTATAACGCTTGCATATCGCATGCCATAAATTGTTCTCGTGACACGAAATACTATTACAATGTTTTCCTACCGGAGTAATTTTAAAGCCTGTTTCCCGTCGCTTTTCATTTAGAAGCGTTTGTCTTGTATTACGACGGAGTGACCCAGTTTTGTATGTGTGTGTTACGGTATTACTTTTTAATCGAAGTCTCTTCGGTCAATGCAGTGCAAAGTCGATCTTCGATGTCTCACTTCTTAGTTATACATTTTCTCTGCGACATTCACTTTAATTATGCATAAAACTCTATTAAAGAAAAAAAAAAGAAACGAATTTTTTTATTTATCATTACACTGAGTAAAGTAATCTGTATCAACAAGAAGTACAAATATTGCCCAATTTCTTCACCTCTAGATAATTTTATCCAAAAAATATCTCTCAGATTACAATGGAGATCCTCTGGATTATCCTCTAGATAAAATTATTCCGCAACTTATCTGGAAGTGAAGAAATTGGACATAAAACACTCTGATCATACACTAAAAAAATCAATATAGATTTAACATCATATCTATATATTTCTCATCACGTTCGTGTTAATATTAAACCATGATAACATTGTCTCATTTAATATTTAGTAGTAATAATTAATATTTAATAATAATAATTAACATTAATATCAGCAGGGATTTATGTAAAACCCCTGATATTTATATCAATACCATTATGGTTTAGATTTAAATCCACATCATGATGTTAATATTAACACGTTGAAAATTATTGTTTATAGACATTGCATGATTAAATTCACACATATTTTTTAGAGTATGTAAAGCAGATTTCTAGTTATTATAATTGAATTTTTGGTTATCTGAATTTGAGATTTAACTGTGTTCGCATACTGTAAGTTTGTTACCTTTCTGATTTAACTTACTAGAATTCCGAGACTTTTTCCAGTGTAATCGTAAATGAGATTGTTTCGGAAATTTTCTCCGAGAGGAAAATCAATTGAAAAATTCTCAATCCAAGAGACACGCAAAAAGAGAACCTCCGTCTTCCTGCGTGAAAGTCATCGAATTATCAACGGTGACTCGTAAGTCCCGTTCGTTGCCGTAGAGTTGACGCAAGATCGGTCACGAGGAGGAGACCAACGACTCGCTTCTTATTATCTACTTGTTCTTTCCGTCTTTCGATAATGACTGTCCTGTCGTTCCCTCTCGATTTCACTCGCCGTTCGCTCGCTCAAATCACGGGATGCACGCGGTCCCGCGGAAGGAATCCGTCGTTGCTCAATTCGGACCGCCCGATTCAATAATCTCGCGTTACGAACGCGACGTAAGGGGTTCTAGTTGCGACACTCCATGTTGACGGAAAGGAAGATGCGAGATAGGGGGAAAGTCGTCCTCGTCGGTGCAGCATGCGCTATAAACTGGATCGTGAGATAAACAAGAGATCCAACAACAGATATCAGTTATTGCTATTGAAGCGAGATGAAACAGGGCGGAGCAACGTGTATCTATTCGCAGCGAAGGCTGCCATAGCATTTGAAATTGTACAGCAGTTATTTACGCGTTATAAAATTGCTGACGTTTGTTTGCGTAGCATGATTCTATATGTGTTAATTAAATATTACATTTTATGGATTACGTCAATATAGCTGTGGGATATAATATTTGTATAATTTAATCGCGAAGAGTTCTCTTATATAAGTCGGAATAAGGAACTTGATTTTAAATAGTAAAAAGACAGATTATAGGGTAATTAAAGGTAATGGCGTGGTAATTAATGCGCAATAAAGAATATATTTACTTTATAGTTGTAGCCATCGGAAAAATCGATGCCAACGATTCGTTCTGACTGGCTACAATTATGAAGTAAATATATTCTTTACTAGAAATTTTTTGCGCACTAATTACCGCACCATTACCCAGTTGTCCTTTAATCTATTTTTTTATTGTTCCAATGTTCAGGGCCATTTATAAATTTGTTTTTTTGCTTTTAAATGCTCGATTGGCTCTTCAGAGAGAATTAAGATAAATAATCAAGATCAATAGATTTCATTGATTTAATTTTTGTTTTCAAAGACAGTCAAATTTACAGTTACAAAACAGATGTCAATAGTGCAGATGTATATTTCTCATATTCATTTACCAACATAGATTGACTTTAATCTCGGTTTAATTTAATCTTTATCTCTATCTTTTTCTAATTTTTAGACCAATGTGGATTAACTTTAATTCTTGATCCAACTTATGATACATCAATATATAGCTTCTAATGCTTAGAACTAGAAAAAGATGAAAAGAATTAGTTGAACCAAGATTAAAATTAAACTAGACTGGTAAAAACGGGCATTAGAAAGAGATAAAAAGTAAGTTAAACCAAGATTAAAATTAATCTACATTGGTAGAAACGAACATTAATCTTGTTTCCTGGGGGAGGAAACTATTGAAATCACTTAACGAGCGCCTAATAATACATGCACTCGCGTGTATGCTAAAATTACGGAATAACTCACGAAGTAATTTGTAGCGACCTCCGTCATAATCAAAGGTTCCCTTCCACTCACGTTTCAGGTGCTGCACGCAACTGAGCCTCGGTCGACAGCCTCCGAGGAATCATGAGCAGGTCCTGATCGCCAATCAATCGTGGACCGCGAAGAGATGGACGCGGCAGGTCGACGCCAGCAAGAGAATCGTAGACTCAAGCATTGATAACGACAGTGGAGGAAATTGACATCGTCGCCAGGTAGGATTCTCTCTTGGAGGATCCTCCTTCCCGGCTCTCTTCGCGTCTCCTCATCACCTCGATCGGACCTGGAGGATGAGCATCGTAGCCATCGCTCGCAGAAACTGGGCGCTGCGCCTCTCGGTGGTTCTGAACGTGTGCGTGCTGCTGTATGTGTGCGCCCACATCGGCTCGTCAGGACCGTGGATCGAGGAACCCCCAACCAACTGGGCGGCGGCGGCGCCGCTTCAGTCGGATACCTACGGAAGTAGTCTAAACGACCTCGTAAATGGCACCCAGAAAGGCGCCGCAGCTGGCGCATCATCTTCCTCGTCGTCGTCGGCCGCTCTCGTCGGCGCCACAAATAATGCGGCGCCGACAAACAACGGTGGCGCTGGCCGTTCTCTCGGGATCAGCCTCGTCACTACGACGCCTCCCAACGGGGCCAAGGCCGAGGCTCTTGATAAGCCGCAGGAACACTCGCGTAATCAGACGGTACTCCTTCCGTCTTTTACTGCTTCTTCCTTTTATCTTTTGTTTTCCCTCAACTCTCTTTTCACCTTTGAATGGCTTCCCTTGACGTTTAGATTAATTGCTAAATACGGTTCGGTTGCTAGATATAGCTTATGACAGTGAAATGAAGATATAATCGAGAATTAATAGGAATTAGTAGACTACATATTGTAATTAATTTTTGAATTAGTAATGATAGAGATTGAAATACATCCGCATTCGAATATTAATCTCATCCTCATTGGAATATTAACATTAGAACCGTCGACATTGCCATTTTGGTTCCGGTAATCATTTCAATTTGTTTATTTTTTTATAAACTAGGATAAAGTTAAAGAAAACTTCATTATGATGTTGGATCGTTAGTACCATGATGTTGATGCACTATTTGTACTAAATTAGAGTTATATTGATACCGTTGAAAATGATTGATGATGATGAAGTCGAAACGCGTACGGATTTTATACCAACTTTTTATATTTTTATATTTTACATTAAAAATGGACATATAAACATTTTCATTATTATACTTGCGCAACGATTACCGCGCTGACTCCTACTTCCCCTTACATTTTAGTCTTTATATTGTTAAATATCAAGGAGTCCTACGACATTAATACATTTGTCATTCTTATTATTGTTAATTTTTTATGTTAAATATGCAGAATATTGAAAATATGTGAATATTATAAAATTCTAATAATTCTAATAATATACAAATTAAATTAAAGTAACTTTTTACCGAAAATAAGGATACGAGATTAGCAAATTGACACCTTTGGCAATTCTATCGGAATATCATTGGCGGTTAATAAGTTCTAGTGTTAATGAAGTATATTATTTCTGTATCTAAGCTCGTAGAAAGTGATATCGGTTTGAACGTGTCGGGATGTCATAGAAGAATTCAGGTTGGTAGGCGATCGTCGTTGCGCTATTCTTGGTATTTCCGCTGCTTTTCATGCAAATGCAAATTTCCCCCTCGAACGGTGATTAAAGCGACTCTCTCTTTTTCTCGTCCTCGTCTAGGTGAGGAACAACACGACGAACGTCGTGCGCGAACCAATGAGCCTAAGGGAAGCCGTGGCCTGCAATGAGAAATCGACAGAGCCTAGACGGGCACAGCGCGGTGATTACTGGGTGCTGTACAATTACGTGCCGATGAGCATGGCGGTGAAATGTTGGGAGAGCGTGACATACACCACGCACGCTGACTACACGTTCCTCGACAATCTGGAACCGCTGCTGGAGCGCTGGCGAGCGCCGATATCGATCGCCATGCACGCACCCGGCACCGACTTCCCGGCGACCCTCGACGCTATCAGGTACTCGAGGAACTGTGGCAGCCCCCTGGTCTCGCAACTGGTGACCTTTCACGCCTTCTTCAGCAGTAAACACGTGCCAAAAGTGGTAAATAGACGGCCCGATGATCCAAGACTATCCCTCGAGTCTCATCAGCTTGTTCCTGAGTTCCTCTCGAGTTAGAGATACATCGCAAATGCGAACATCTGGCGAATGTCCTAACTTGATATAACGAATGAACATTCATTCCTGTTAATCGCTTCAGCCTGTTACTGAATGCCTCGTGTTTACTAAATCCTTCTTGTATCCTGCATAGTGAATTCACTTCTTGCAAGTATCGAGTATGGTAATATAACACGTTGACTTTATTATTTCAATTTGTGCCCGTTTCTACTGATGTAGATTAACTTTAATCTCGACTTCAACTTTATCTTTTTTTAATTCTTAGAACTACAAAAAGATGAACGGTAAGGTCCGGTTTCGCCAATGTAAGATTCATTTTAATCTCGATTTAACTGTTTATCTTTTTCTTCTAGAATTATAGAAAAAGATAAAGAGTAAATTGAATCAAGATGAAAGTTAATCTACATTAATGGAAACGGGCATTAAAATCTCACAATCAGAAGACTCGAAAGCCTGCGATTAATTTATTACGCACGAAACAATTATTAATTTTATAATTGCTATTATTTATTTATTTTAATTAATTACATATATTATTTTCGTGAAATTGCAAAAATATTTATTTACATTGAATTGGAAATTTTTTTTTATTTTTTTATTTTTTGTGGTAATCTTTTTTTATTGAAAAATCAGGATTCTTTTTTTCCATATTATTTTCTCTGCAAGTGTTGATTATTTCATGTAAAAATCGATTAATTATATCCCCGTTAATGCCGCTAATGAGCAATACGTTAAATAAATTAGAAATTCGATATCAAACATTACATCCTTCCACGATAATTTGTTTTCCGTCAATTTAGTGCGTGCTTGAATCCATCTTATGCATATGCAATTCGTTTGCGAAGGGTATTTAGCTCGTACCACGAACTGCAATTGTTTGTTGCCGTTATTGCTGTCTATTTGTATTGTAACGAGTACCTAGGATCTAGCGGATACGCATATCTGGATATCGTAAAACAGCCCCGCAGTTTCGTTTGCGAAGAACGAAGCTTGCGTGGCTCGCGTTTTGCAAACGACTCTTTAACGTAATCGCGATTACAATCGGAAACCGCGTGTCCTGCATACATGAATATCCAATCGTTCATCAACATTAAATTCCTTCCCTTGAATTATATATATATCTGGATCTGATATTCTTTCTATCCGCATTCCATAATCCAATGGCAATCGACAACATTAAATCACATAAAAAAAATATACAATATATTTTAAATTTAAATTAAACAATTAAGGAAAAAGTCTTATACTATCGTGACTAGATCTTAGTATCTAATAACGTACGACTGTAGAAGCCTTTTTCCTTAATTGCATGATTTATTCATATAACGGTCTTATATGAATAACATATATATAACATAAATTTATTATTGTGTATGTATATTTTAAACTTGGCTTATGTGGCTTAACCTTTGAATAGAAACCTATAATCAAAGATCGTCATTATAGTTTCTATGATCAAAGGACTTCATGTCAATTGCTATTGAATATATACGCGACGTGTATATATTTTATATATATGTACATATATTATCAGGGCCACCCCAAGCATGTTGTATACTATACAAAGGCATATTAACAATGGGAGGCGTCAAATTAAATTTTAATTCTCCATCTACAATTATATTCTTGTTCTTTCCGTCTGCAATTTGAATTTTTTGTCCAGCCGAATTTTTTTATTGTTCTAGGTTTTAAAAAAATGTAGAAAATTTTAGGGTTATTTTTCAATATCTTTTTTCAAAATTTCTATTAATAAGATATTTTAGGAAACGAAAAATCGGATTCTAACCTTCTTTATTTCGGAGAAATTTGAGTGAAATTTTACTTGTATTAGAAAAGACTCAGATTGCAAAAGAAGGATTAAAAATCAATTCTTAACATTTTTATCAATTCTTCATTCCTAACACCAATTGTGTGTGCACGCTTCTGTCAGATTTAATTTCTTCCGAAATGTGTACTGTATATTAATTTAGAGAAACCAAAGTCTAGTCACAAAATCTAAAACCATCAATCGGAACAGATAATTATTTGTTTGTCGATGCTACTAAAATTTGTTAAAACATACAGGGCCACATATATACGTATCAAACGATTATTTCTCTAGTGGAAATATAAAAAAATGAAAACTTTCTTTATTATTTTCAATGGTAGAAGTTTTCTTACTTTTCACATTTCTATTCTAGGAAAAAAGTAATATAGTCGAATTGCGCCTTGTCTAAAGATAATAAAGATTTAAAAGAATTATTTCAAAACATATCAAAGATTGGAAAATAAAAATTAGGAACAGAAGAATTTCTTTTGCACAAAATTGCGCCTTATGTGTCAGCAGCATCTCTATATATTGTATGTAAACGCGATGAAATACGAAAGATCGGAAAAGCTTTTTTGTAATTCGTAGTTTTGTCAAGCTCATACTGAAAAATTTCTGGTATTTTCTTTTTAAATGTTTATTTACGATCCCATCTTAGATACCGCCATCGGAGAAGATCGCCTCCGACACGTACAACTGCTCGCTTGGACCACCATGGGTGAACGTCAGCCTCGCGAAGATGTACAAGAATGAGAAAAAGCTGCTGTACCCGGTGAATGTGGGCCGTAACATAGCGCGTGAATCCGCACCCACCTTCTACGTGTTCCCCAGCGACATCGAGCTGTATCCCAGCCCGAACCTGCCCGACAAGTTCCTTGAGATGATCCGCAAACGAGATCAGCCGGCTCTCCACAAGCCCAATCCCAAGGTCTTTGTGCTGTCCATCTTCGAAGTGGACGAGAAGAACCAGCCACCTAATAATAAGACGCGTCTGGTACGTTCGCCACTCGCGAATCATTCGCCGATCCGCATATGATTGGGGTCCGTTGGGGGCAATTAAGCACGCGCGAAAGAGAGCGCGACGAGGTCGACGGTATGTCCGTCTGTCGTGTTGTTAATAGCGCGGACGCGAGGGTCGACGGCGAATCAATGGAGCTTCCTTTGACCGTGGACCTTGATATGTAGAATTAGCGTCGCTATTGTCCGGTTGCCGTGCGTACCACACGGCACGGCACGGCACAATATACCTTTTGTCGCGTCAGAATTCAGAACTAGCACAGCATAACAGAGAGCGATTGTAATCTCGACGTACGCGTATATGATTTGTCTGCGTAACATTTCTTTTATTCTTTTATTTTATTTTTTTTCCAAATATATGTAAGTGAATGATGAATTGGAGCTCGAAATGTCACATACAGATCTGATACATTTATTCATTCATTCATTCATTCATTCATTTTTAGCCTCATGAAACACTCGTGATCTAGGCGAATATTTTTGGGGACGGAAACAGATCTGTTTATGCGCGTTTTGAATACTTCACAAAGCTCCGTTTCGAAGAGTCATGTAAATTTATAGATACAGATGCTGAAAGCAGGCACCGCCATACCCTTTCATAAGAAATTATGCTCCGGCTGCCATAACGTGCCGAAGAGCAAGGAATGGCAGGAAGCGCCAGAGACGGAGAACCTGCATGTGTTTCATGTTGGCAAGAGGACTGGCAGTTTCGTACACTGGGAGCCGATCTTCATCGGGACCAATAACGATCCTTTTTACGACGAAAGACTTAGTTGGGAGGGAAAGAGTGATAAAATGACGCAGGTAAACTTACGCAAAATATTCAGAATAAAAATGCGACGTAATAAATAAAAAACGTTACTATCTTAAAACATTAGTGTATTATTTAAGAAGATATAATAAATTATACGTATAACGTATAATTCAGAATAATAATTATAAAGTGTTAATATTTCTTTTTAAAATGTAATTAGTATTTATAATTACGAAAAATTAATATACGATACAATTAGAATATAAGTAAGAAATATGCGTTTGAGACAAGTAATCATAGTTCATTCTTATTTAAGACCATTAAGTACTATAGTAAGATTATATCGTAAACCAGTCATAAAGTCATAAAATCTTGTACTAACATCTTAAGACATACATTAAAACAGTCTTAAAATAAGAACGGACTATAAACGGCCTGAGGAATTAAAAATAAGATTTTTCTTACTATCTTTTACATTATCTGTTATATAAACAAAAGCTATCAGGTTATCGCTTGTGAATGTTTGCAGGGTTACGCGCTCTGTGTTCTCGATTATGACTTTCTTATCCTGGACAACGCCTTCTTAGTGCACCGGCCTGGTATCAAGATCTTCAAGAAAGATCCACATCGCGATATGCTTACCGCCAAGACGAATGCGCTCATCAAGAAGATTATCATGCCGGAGCTGAAGGTGCTGTATGGCACGAGGAAAGGTTGCGCTGTGTAGCCCGTGGAGTCGCGGGCATGACAGCGCATGCTGTACAGGTGCCCGTCAGTACGATGGAATAATCTGCGATCCTCCCTATCGTCTACATCGTCGTCGTCAACTTTTATTATGCAGAAACAGATCACTCGAACGCGCAGCGAGCTGGTGCTGCGATTCGCTCTAGGCCCCCGAGACCGTGTTCATGTGCGCTCCCTGTAACCCGCTCGTGAATGGGACCTGAAAAACATTTGCTGCGATTCATAAAGGACATTTCCCTTCCCTCTAATTACGCCAACTCAACGGTGCCGAACGAATATACGAATTATCGCATAAGTACTCGGTGAGTTTACAGTAACAGCATTATTTCAAGAACTCGTCGTGCTCGCGTGCAACTTCGCGTCACTTCACTATCGCTATCATCGATCATTGTTGTTGCCATCACTTTTATCGTTAGCAGCGTCGGTACTAGTGTCTTACGGAAACGTCGAGGCAACGATTTGAAAAGATTTGCACGAAAGAAGTAATGTACATTGCGACGCTCAAATATTCTCTCGGTGGTAATACTCTAGCTTTCGTAAAAGGATATTTAGTACGTAAAGAAGTCGTACCACGTATTTTTCACTTGGACAAATCCTCCTTCTAGTAAAATAATGATTGTACATAATAAAACGGTGCCTCATATATATCAGTATGTCTATTGCACTTTTAGTAAAAGAGTTACAAACAAATAGTGCCAGATTCAACGCGACTTTCTCGTGGATTGTGACCGTCTTTATGATCAAAGTCGGTTATTTATTTGTACATTGATGAAATATTATTCTTTGAATAACAACAATTTACATGAAGAATTTAATAAAATTCTACGTTCAATAAGCTTTTCATCAAAAATTAATCTGTCGATCTTCTTTCTTTATCAAAGGTTGTTTAGTGATTTTTTTTAAATATTTTTAAATTAAATATACTACTATCTTATTATAAAAAACTTTTTATTGTAGCTTTTTGGTACAATCTATTAAGTAAAAGTTTTCTCTATTGCTATTAAATTTATCATTGTTTTTATAATACATAAAAATTATTTTTCCAAATAATCTTAGATAAAGTATTCATATTTTAAACAAAAATGCTCTTTTTCCTTTCATTTCTCTTCTTCGTGTAAAAATTTAATCCACGTTATTTAGAACTTCTAATATGGTGGTTCAATTTACATTGATTGTGGACTTAGGCTGAACTAAATACAATTACGTCTAGATAAGCCAAACGCATTAAAAGTTCGCAATCCGAACTGTTCACCGGCAAATACGGTGCCCTTCTGACTATAGACATTGAAACAAGAACTTAGCAAATGTAGAATTATTCATGAATGAAAGAAAAAAAATCACTGTCCAAGACTGAGGAATATTTGATATAAATTTTCTAGGATCCCCTCCGAGCAAGAACAGACCGATCGATGAGTCATCAATTATTTGTCTTTGCGTTAGCATAACGTCATACTTTCAGACTTCACTCAAGTATCTCGTTTCGATCGTGACAGATAACAGTGTTTTCGCGAACGAAGGAAACAGAACAGCGAAACGTGACCAGGTCGGATTGCAAACTATTACTTCAGTCGATGCAGCTGTTTGCGATAAGAAGCAACGTCATATATGTTTTGAAGAAGAAAAAATAAGGAAAATCTTATCTATGTAAATGTAATTCATTCTTATACATCAAAACAATACGGTCACTGAGCTTTGGCAATCGCGCGAATATAGTATTTTTAAATTTTAAGTATTCTAAGTGATACACGTTTTACTGTTCTCTCTACAGTATTACTCTATACTTGCACACAGACGCCTGTTTAATGTAAAAAAAGTATGACTATATTCAAAAACAATATGTTCTACAAGAAAAATTCTATCGCATAACATAAATCGTCGCTTAAGAACGAATAGTATAGCTTTGAGGAAGATAATCTTCACAACATTTTGAGAGCTTTTCTGAGAATTTTTCAGGAATAGACTGCATCAAATTTACGCAATTGAATTATTAAAGGTACTCCTTTCAACATCGTTAAAAAGATTAATAATGCTGCCACGTAAAATATCGGATTCATTCGTTTACTTTTCTTTTCAAATCTTTAGTCGATGATTATGCTGACATAAAATATAATACAATAGAATTTCTTATAGCAAAAAAAAGACGTTATTATATATATATACGGAACGTAAACGTATAATGTAAACCACATACTTTTCTATCGTCATCTCCGCGAATAATATAACCAGCGAATGTATATATGATCTTTCGTAACTATTAAGACTTGAACGAGAATAGTTGAGTCAGTATGTAATACGTTGAGATTGATTAGCTAGGGCGATTCTAATCGGAGCAAGACGCTGACTCATTTTTTTGTGATAATATTAGGGCACAAAGTAATTAATATTCCTGTAATCGTGCTTCGTCCGTTATAAGAGACATTCTTGAAACCGATGTTAAATGATTTTTCACATACGTTATAAATGTATGATCCTCGTCGAGGATGTTAATTAACTTTTCCAGGGAATATTAATCAGGTATAATTTATATGTGTGAAAATATTAATCGAATTTGTATGTAAATCAAATTACTTGAAAAATATGTACATAATATCCTTTTGTTTATATCATTTTTATTTAAAGCCAGAGGCTATATATCGAAGAGTTAATTAATATTCTCAGGAAATTAATATATACATGAATACAATGTGTATATACATGTAAATGTAACGCGTTCAGTTTATACATCGCCGATAACGTTTTCTGTAAAATATGGAGCTCGACTTACACCGTATAAGTTCCTTTTATTTCCTCGCCTTCTTTCTTAATTTATCGGGGCTGTGCAACCGCGCGTGTGTATATATTCATCGCTCGTATATGTATGTATGTATATATATTTATTACAATTATATGATCTCATTTCGAATTGCACTAAAATTCATGTTTATTCTCACACGCGCGCGCGCACACACACACACACACACACACACAAAATTCAATTTCTTATCTCTAATTGTCTTAGAAAGAAAGAGAAATTCACATAAATATTTCAAAGCACTTTTTCACATTTCGAAATGATATAATTGTAATACGTATATTTAATATAATAATGTGTATTCTGTGCCTTATATATATATATATATAAATATATATATATATAAAATCTCTTTCTGTCTCCTCATGTGCGCGTGTATATGCGTAAAAAATGTGTGTGTACATTTATAAGAATGTGTGAATGGCTACGGAGACAAGCTAAAAAAGAAGCTAACTCAATTATACAATTGATACGCAAGCCGTAGTGATCGATTTATACATAATTGTAGCCAGAGACTTTTTATATCTATTCCCCTAGCAGAAAAAGTGTCGCAACGAGAGAGAGAGGACGGATCTCATGGAGTAAGAAACGTTCTCCGTTTTTCTCCTCTTTCTCTCTTTTTTTTTTCCACCATCTCCTCTAAAATCCAATTCGAAATGTCACGCTGCGCCAAAAGTAATACAACACCAACGTTATGATCGCTGAGCTTGTCCTTCTTGATTGAGCGTCTTCATGCAACAAGTACGAGACTGCAAATCGAGCTCTATCGGAAGTCGTCACGCAGATATCGTTTTCCTTTTTTTCCCCCGAAGCGAATCACTATATGCGTTACGATGCTTGTAATTAGTGTAAATACACGTGATTGTAAATAAGTGCTATTTCGTCAGCTGTTTTATTCGAGAAAAAATACATTCCGTGGACTACTCCAAGCGAATCTAAATTTATCCATTGGAATGAAAAAAAAAGAATTGCATTATATTCTCGTGAAATGCCTGTATCAGATTGTGATTAAAAAATTGTGATTAAATTTAATCAATCAGAAGAAAGAAAACCAATATCAAGTTTAGTGGACTTTGCTTTCATCGATCATATTCAATCTCAATTTCAATCTCAATCTCTAGTCTGATACAGGCAGGGGATTCGGATTTAATTATTTGAAGATTACGTTTAATTATATCTGAAGATGATATTCAAAACCTTTAGAGAGATATGATATTTTGTAGAGATAATGGGAGCGATATTTTATTGCTGGAATTGTCGCGCAATTTTATGGAAGCAATATTTCGCCGTTCCGTATCTACATTCTATAATTTAGGAATTATATTTCATCTAGAAATACAATAATACGAAATTATTGTATATCATAGATACACTGGATATTTTTTCTCCACTTTATCGGTCTCCATTGCGAGTGCCGAAAAAAATCGCAGCTTTGCGCGAATGCATGAGTGCGCAATAAAATGTACATACTTGTAAGAGAAAAACGAGAACATACAATCATAATAAATCCGATATATGTATATAGGCGAAACTGTATTTTTCCAAGCGAAAGGAACGTTTGAGCGAAGGATTTATTTAGCGTTTCCGAAGGGGACATCGAGAGCTTGTCTCTCGCATTTGTTTTCTTACTTGGAGATATTTTCCCGAAAATAAAGGGTTTGCGCGAAATCATCTCTCCGTTCGTACTTTGAATCATCGACATAAAAAATAATTGTTTTATAAATTATGTATATTTAATTCATACAAATCTGAAATATAATAATAATAATATATAACTGCATACATTATATTACTTTAAAGAGGCAAGAAAGACCAATGGGCTATGTTTACTTTAGTGAAATTGTCTCTCGGTTCATACAACTTCGAGAGTGAAGTTTTATAAATTATATATATTTTATTTCTGTAAAATCTACAATACATGTATATCTATGTATGTATAGATGTGTTATTTTAAAGAAGCAAAGATCAAAGCTATATTTATTTTAAATACAATCCACTTAACACAAACTAATAGTAACATTACGACAATGTTATAATTTCTTGCTAAACAATGTAATGTTATGTATAACATGTGTTATATTCCATTTATATTATTGTGCGGAAAATTATATAATCTTGATACAGGATGCTTTCAATTTGATGATATAAATCGACACAAATGACGATCTTTGTTACTCACTAGACTGCTTTCTAAAATGTAACTACAGTAACCGAAATTCTACAGTTTATGTGATGTCAATTACAGAATTTTGGTTATAATTTAGAACGCACCCCTGAATATTAGAAAGATAGAATAGGCCTGTTTTTTTTCCACACCTCAGGGGCAGTAATGATCTCCTATTTACTAGTAATCGATACGTTACTGAAGTTACATTGGACGCATATGCATCTGAAATCCGGGTAGGAATTCGAACAATGAAAAGAAAAAAAAGGAAGCTAAACCATACAAGAAGTTCAGTTCTATGAAAAAAGAATAAGTCTAATCATAGTTGTGTTGATTTGTGTCGGTAAGAATAATATTCATATTCTTATATTTGAGACTATCTTAAGTACAGTCTTAAGATGAACCATTCAGAGAACTGTATTAGCATCTTAAGGCGATTTTAAAATCGTCTATGGCCAGTATTCATAGTCCGTTCTCATTTCAATAAGTAATGTTTTAAGACGCTAATATGGCCCTCTAATTGATTCGTAACTTTTTATTCTTAAGACTGTACTTGAGATGTCTTGAATATAAGATTCGATGAATACCGATTAATTAGTTCTTACGCAAATAGTATTTGTACGGCACAGTAACCGTATGTTGCAGAGTCATGAAGCTCTGAAGCTCTGAAACGTTCCACCGTGCGCGCATGTTACACTCATATGAGACATCATACGTTGAAATTCGTAAAGTCATATGAAACAAATCATATAAACAGCACGTTGACCGCACGTTGCATAATGTTTATGTTACGTTGCAGCATATCGATTGCACGATGAATTATACAAATTTTATTTTTTTGATACAGCACGCTAAGTGCATGATCCTGTTATGGCGTGCAAAATTTTTATTAATTTTCATTTTAAAGCCAATTATGGAAACTCATCTTCAAGGCATCATCAATGG
>NW_017304228.1:2156416-2156794 GCF_001594115.1 Trachymyrmex septentrionalis | reverse complement strand
TGCAAAATTTTTATTAATTTTCATTTTAAAGCCAATTATGGAAACTCACATCTTCAAGGCATCATCATCAATGACTGCGTTCAGCGAACCTAACTGTTGAGTGAACGCTCGCTGTTATTGTATTCTTTTAGATCATCCAATCAGCATTTTAGATCAGCATTTTACACAATACCCGTACAATATCTAAACTATAAAAATCACACGCTTGTAACATTTCAGCTGTAACATTTGCACGGCTGGGCTATCTGGGTATATATTTATAAGACCATCTTAAGTATAGTCTTAAGATATCATGAACCAATCAGACAGCCGTATTAGCAATTAAAACATTACTTAAGACGGTCTTAAAATAAGAATGGACTAGGAATATCGTCTCTC
>NW_017304228.1:2152410-2156316 GCF_001594115.1 Trachymyrmex septentrionalis | reverse complement strand
TAAAACATTACTTAAGACGGTCTTAAAATAAGAATGGACTAGGAATATAGTCTTAAATGAAGAAGGTACCCATTATTGCTACTGTTGATTTGTGTTTAACAGGTAACGCGACCGGCCAAGAATATAGCTATAATCATATCAGCTTAAATTTTGTTCTAATTATTCCGCTTTCCGAAATTCTGATTAATTAGCGTATCTGGCGCATATGATTGCGATAATAATCAGCGCATATCATATATTCTGTTCCTATATTATTATAGGAACTAATTCCTGTATTATATATAGGAAAACTGAGGAACACTATGCTATTTTCCAGTGCATTATGCCTAGATAAATAAAAAAAGTTATGAGATAAATCAATGAAGTTAATTTCTCCTTATGCTCGAGCCAAAAATATAAAGATGAATACAGAAAATGAAAAGAAATGAATACATTTAATTTATTTTTGTAAGAATTTCTGTAAACAATTCATGCAATGAATCAAGAATGTTTCATCCAAGGATATTCCTCGAGTTAGGAATTCTCAATAATTGTCGGTAATACTTTTCCTATGGATGGTAAATGCAGTCGTTTCGTGGTGTTAAAAGTATAGGTTAAAAGCGATGATGAATCAGATGATCTCGAAGCCGCGGGAATGCGTCACGTTACATCTGGTGAGTCAATTCAGTTAATCAAGAAATGACACGCGATGACAATAATATTTACAAATTGTCACGTTGCAGAAATGTCGCGATAATGTTTCTTACGAACTGCGAGTACTGAGTTTCAATTTGCAGGTTCTCTGTTGCAATATATAATTATAAACTGTTGATAATAACAGAGAGGTTATAACAACCTGAGAAATGGCTGATGAAGTTGAGTGGAAGAGGCCTAGAGCGAATGACGATGAGGAGGAGCTTCTGCGCCAGCAGGAAGAGTTCCTGAAGGCAAAGCAACCGCCGTCCGTGAAGATAACAAATCTAAGGGATTCCACCAACGCTTCAGGTGCTTCAAGATCGCGGTTCTCAAGTCTGAGGCAGTCTAAGGTGAAGCAAGATGTGGTGTCTACTTCACAAGGCAGTGGAGAGATGATAAATCCAGTCATGAAAGACAAGATTCAGGATACAAAAGGAATATTGCAAGACATGGTGCAGAATATACCTGCGGTATCGTCGAATATAATACTTGGCAATATTATGGAGAGGAAATTTAATATCAAAGAATATGAGTTTAACGACAACCGCGTTCCTACAACAATCGAACTTCCTGAGATTTATGGATCTGACGACATATCACTTATGAAGGTATGTCAAAATACATCTCTGATATGTTTTTAAGTCAACTCATTTTTGTTATTCTTTTGTAGAGTGATAGTAAGCAGAGTTTATTCTCACAGAAAGTTCTCTCAGAAAAATTAAATTCTGTAAGAGACGATTGGATGAAGATTCATATGGGTGAATCTTCCAACGAATCTTCTCACTGCAATAAGGAAAAAAACATTGTGACAAAGTATAATTTACTTCAAATTTACAAAGAAAATTCGCTAAAACTAGCACAAATGAGTGAAGCAGAGATATTAAAGGAAAAAAGCAAGCTTGAAGAGACTCTTGATCCTAAGATAATACAGTTTTTAAGAAATAAGAAAAATAAATGTATGGAAAAGCCAATCGAACAGAATAAGCAACTTGGTGCTTCAGTTGCAAACAAAACTGCAGTGATTACAGAAGTGTCCAGTGATAAAAAGATAAAGCTTTCGTCAAATGATTATGAAGAAATGGACTGTGAGACTGAAGTAAGCACTTCAAACGCAAAGGAGACAATAGATACAGAAATATCTAGTAACAAAAAGATAAAGTTGTCTTCGGATAATGTAGATACAAAAATGAATTGCGAGGATGGCACTTTGAGCATACCGGACTCCTCCAAAGAAATATTTAAAGAAAGTAAACAGAAAGGATGGCTCCATATGAACACTCCTGAACCAGAAAAGTTGAAGTGGATGGAAGACCTGCCGGAAAAGGAGAAAGATGAGATCTTGCCAGACAAAGAGTACAATGCGAGATTTGATTTTAATGGTAAATAACATATCAACTTATTTTGCTACGATATTGACTATCTTTTATTTCTATCATTCATTTTTTTACATTTTTAGGCCTTTTATTGCCATACAAGGATGAGAGCTTAACCGTAGACAAAGGTCTCTATCATCACGGAGAGGAACCCGAACGTCCCGGATACTCCTTTCAAGAATTGCTGCAATTGAGCAGGTCTTCCAATCAACAGCAACGGTGTACAGCTCTTTCTACCCTGGGCAATATCATGGAGAAAACGCGCAGGGGTTGGTATGACAAGGCCTTGCATCCAGCACCACTGACTGCACTCAGTCAAAAGAATATTCTACTGCTGCTGAGGTTCTCATTGGATGACTCGTCGGTAGCCGTGGTCACGGCGGCTCTGCAAGCTCTCAGAGATTTCCTGGTCAGCGAGGCGGACGAGGTATGCTTGGACAGACTGCACGGATTCGAAGGATACATAGAACCTACCCTGACACCTCAACTTGAAGACAACGATACAAGTAGTCTGAAGGATCACGAGTTGGCGCAATTGGATGCCGTGGCTGCGTTACTAAGATCGGATTTCTTATTGAGAATTAGGTATATGTATAACTTTGTTATTATATTTTTCTGTTAAATATTTATAATATTTTGATTTTAATATTTTGATAATCTTGTGATTTTTGTAGTTATGTTTTTGTTTGATACTTCTTCTACGTAAATATGTAAAATAAATAAGCTAATTTAGATGTAATTGTTTGTAGATACATTTTAAGTGCGATGCATCCACCACCTGTTGGAGTAAAGTGTGCTTTAGAAATACTTATCCGTCTCGCGAGACATTCACACATAACGGCATTGAATATCTCGTCCACGCCATATTTGTTAGATACTATTATTCAAAATTTTATACCGTTATCTACAGACCGACTAGGTAAATTATGCTTAAAATAATACATAAAAACATATTATCTTTAATTAGGTTTAAATAAATCTAAAATTTATTTGATAAATAATTATTGATAAATTATTTAAACAGTCTGGAATTTTTTACAGCGATGCAGGATGAGATAAATAATGTTTACGGGATTCCCGTAGTTACAGCGATTAAATTATGTCGCGTTCTCGTCACATACGGCAAGAAGCCCATCGCACAGAAATTAGATAACTTTAAAATTATCCAAGCCATTCTAACGTATATTAGCAGCGAGACAGGGTAAGCTTTCCTATATATCTGTACATAATTTTTGTATATTTATTTTATTAAATATATAATATTTCGATAGGAAAGATCACATACATCTCAGCATTGAGGGCCTGCGGCTTTGGCGAATGTTACTGCATTATGAAGTAGGTCTGGACAGTGTCACGGGTGCCCAGTTAACTCTTATATCACAATTACAGCTGTTATTAAGTAATCATGATGTTCAAAATACAACCGAGTTGGCGTGCGAGCACGCCGCGGCATTGATTGCTGTAGTAAGTCATGAAAAAACGTTAAAACCAAACATTTCTACATTGTTAATGAAATGGAGTACGCAGTTTTCGTCAGTGTCTAATCCAACGGTGAGAGCAATTATTATTGATCTATTTATAATTAGTTTATAAAGTAGGTATTATTAAGAAATAATTATTTAATAAGTATTAAAAAATATTAAGATTATATTTATTTCTTGTGGTATACTTTTTTTATTAACTTGACTTTATTATCTTAACACTTATTATCTTAACATCAATATTTGAGAAGGCATATAAAGAATTATAAATATAATTATAAATTTTAGTGGGGTGTTATGAAATTAATTGCGGAGAGTTTATCGGCCGTTGACGAGATATCGGCATTTAAAACAACGTGGCTATCCAACCAACACGT
>NW_017304228.1:2150828-2152310 GCF_001594115.1 Trachymyrmex septentrionalis | reverse complement strand
TATATATATATATATATATATATATATATGGTTTAATATATATATATAATTTACAATATATATTTGTTTTTTTGCAGTTCCAGTTCAAACTTATTGAGCGACTATAACGCGGCTACGGATCGGGAACCGTCCTGTCTTCCAAACTTGGATGTTCTCACAGAGAATGGAGAGTTACAACCGATTGTATCAGTGAATTCGTGCATACCGTTCTTAGCGACGATATTCAATACATTTTACAATAATTCTCGCGTAGCAGAAATTCGTTTGATACTTGAACATCCATCCTTTCTCAAATATATAGAAGATTTGGAAAAGACTGAATGGAGTTTGGAAAGATCATGGTTTAGCAGAATGGAGTTATATCTTTTGACAACAGTAGTACAAGCAGTATCCCTCCTTCGAGACACAATCAATAATCGGACAGCTCAAATTGTGTGGAAGATTACCATTAAACTCATCTCGACGTTACCTGCGGACGCCACGGATCACGTGAGGAAGCTCCTTCAAATCGCGTTGTCGAACGAAAAAGTAAATTTGGAGGTAATCACCAATGAATTAGCCAAATTAGACCTGACGTCCACGGTAGATCAGGTCAAGACAGGCTTGCGTTCCGACGCGACGTCGTTGTACGAGAGATACATCACGGCGAACGGTGATTGGAACCAAGCGGCAATGCCGAAGGACTGGCTCTTCTTACCGCTAGTTCACATATATACAAAATCCAAAAACGATATCAAGTTGCAGTCAGAGGATAAGGATAACGTTTTGACAGTGCTAAGTCTAGCATTAGTCTTGCCTGATCTCATGGAGAAGCTATCGCCTACTTTGAGATTTAGCAGACTGATATTGGTGTATCTGTGTGATACCATCTACTTGGAAAGCGATGTGGCCATGCTGTTGCTGAATGTCCTATCGAATCTTCTGAGAAGATATCACGCGCGATTGAACTTTCAAACAGAGTTACCAGGATTGAGTTCCTTCACTGATCTGTTCACGGCATTGTGCGAGCATTTCTATTCGAACTCGTACGGCGATGACGGTTTCGCCATGATATTGCTGGTGCCAGTGGCGCAACGACACGATCCACACTATCGGAAACTTCTGTGGTCGGAACACGCGGCCGCGTTGCGATACCTGAAACTGTTGCCGGAGAAGCTAGTGTTGCCGTTAAAGGAATATCTCTATCCGGAGGAGGAAGATACGTCGCTTATAGAAAGCTACATCACGGCGCTAGTTCGCGGTGTGGTCAAAAAGACGTGGTGTCCAATCCCCTTCACAATCGCGGTACATCACTCGGCGATGTATCTGAAGCGAACGAACGGGCTGGCGGTGCGAATGCGTACGCAAGTGGAGAAGTTGAGGAACAGAGATATCGCGGACGCATTGTTGCACTACGTACCACAATTATGAATGTAAAATAAGAAAACAGATGCGACATGTGATTTTTTGTATTTATTGTATGTAAATATATATAATGTATAT
>NW_017304228.1:2134369-2150728 GCF_001594115.1 Trachymyrmex septentrionalis | reverse complement strand
TATATATATATATATATTTCTTTTAGAGAGATTTCATACCAGAGTGATCTTTAATTATACACAAATGGATTTTGGACCAAGAATGCCGTTCTATGACACCAATTTTTCGCATAATTAATCAGAGACGTTATACAAAGACGTAACTAAACGTGGGACGCCTCTGATCAATCGATACATATTATGCGAAAAATCTGATTTTAAGCGCTATAGGACGGTACCCTAAGAAATCGCAGAAAATTCTGAACGTTGCATCTCGGAAACTTAATTTATTATAAATTCCTTTTCGCCGCCTACATTAGAATGAGCAAGACTATTATCGCAGTACGATAAAAATACGCGCGTATGTATAAATATATACGCGTTTCAAGCCAGTACAAACTTTTAAAATAACATTTAATCCGTGTTCGCATAGATGACATTTTTTCCCTATTCTAAATATACTCTCTGAAGTTTTAACATAATCGAGAATCACCCTGTATATGCAATACACTTATACAACTTGTAAAGATAACTTTGTTAATCCATTTAACGAGTAGAGAAAGTAGAAACGACCTGCATAATTACAGTAAGCGTAAAGGCGTTAATTGGTCACTTCGCTGATTGCCAAAGTTTTCGAGCATTAAGATACTTCAAGCTCCTATCGTAGCGCTCTGAGGACGCTTTGAAAATTAACGTATACAATAATGCATATATCAAGACGGAGACGAGTTTTATAATAATCCTTTATCTTTCAAGAAGTGCAAAGATGAAAAAAAAAAATAAGCAAGAATTATCGTAAATAAAAAATAACATCGAAGCGAACAAACGCGTAAAAGTGCATCGTACACTTCGATCGCGAAGTTTCACGAAAGCTGACGTCGCATCGCTGACACGAGTAGGACTTCTATCGATGCTTTCAATTATAAAAAAAAACGCCGTTCTCTTCCTCACCACGGCATATTGCCTCGCGATTGATTCGTATTCACAATTAAGTATTAATCAGAAATCAATGACGCATGTATGTTCGATACGTGGTACGTATATATACATATATCGATATGTAAATACCTACACTGTTATCAATGTGTTTGTGTTAGAGTTCATTTTCCTATCGTATCGATTCCTGCGGCAATCTCTGGCCAGAGAAAACAATTATAATTAATTATATCTCCCAACATATATTAGATGTTTATGATTTATTTTGCATCGAAAAATTAGCGTATGTATAACTATTATAGGTATTACTGGTTGTGCAATTAATATTGTATTAACGCATAATAGCTCTGTGGAATTTCTAAATATAAGATAAATTTAAATCTCAATTTTTTTTAATTTTTAAGAATATTATAATGATAATTTAATTGATTAATTTTATTTAGACAATTTTTTGATATAAAGTTTCAATATTTTCAATGAAGAAGAAGCCTCAAAAGATCAAACTCCAGGCTTCTTTAAATAGCTTAAACCAACTATTAACACAATATTGTTAGCTAACTAGCGATTAGTCTCAATTATCCATCGATCGTGATAACGCTTCGAAATTTCGCAATTTATATTCATTGTATGAATATAAATGAATTGAAAATAGTAAAGTCCCTCAATTTAGAGTAACCTAGCGATTAATTTATTAGGTTCATCCTAGGACCAATTTTCGAAGTATTAAGGTCATATTTAGGCAAAATTTATATCTATAATTAAATAGAGGCAGAATTTTTAGGCTTCTGTTCTTTACATTAATAAAAAAATGATGTATTGTAATTTTTTCAAATTAAAAATCGTGAAATTAGACTCGTTGGTATTATCGCTTCTATCTTTATGCTTATCTTGAAGTTTTCTAGACAAAAGTACCTGGCCTTAATTCATCCGAACATAAGCCTTGATACAACCTGTATTTACGAGCATAAAGTATTCAGCCGATCGCGTGCGAGAGGCATCGATTGTGGCACTACGCGGCGCGGCATCAGGTTCCTCGCTGTAATGAGCTGGCAACGAGCCGGTATCGGTGAGGCTGATGACGTTTCGTTAAGATTCTATGCCGAGCTTTCTGTACGTTTCCCGATCCACCGTGACGAGACGTCCCTCGACGCTGGAACAATCAAGCTCGATGCAGTGTAATCTAGCACCCCACTCGCAGTGGCTCTGATCATCCAACCGGTAATATTTGATTTGCAGACAAGTGGTCAGGTAGCCGGAGCCGAGGACTCTCATGGCGATCGGTAGATCCTCCCGATGACCACGTGCACTCGCCGGGATATCTTTAGTGCTGTGATAAGCGCTGTAAGCACACGCCGCTGTGTTCCTTGCTCGTTCAACCGTCTCTACCTGTTTGCCACCGATACTCAGGAACCTGAAAAAATAATTTAATAACTTATAATTTATAACAGAAATTTTAGAAAAATACGTTCTGTAGAGTTTCTTTTAAAAAATATATTCGTAAAATATATGTACTGGATTATATTGAGTTGGAACAAAAATTTATAACGCGACGCACTTCAAAAAATTCACGTAACACTAACTTCTTTAAAAGTAAACATTTAAAAAAGGGTTTTAAAGCTTATAATCTCTATTTTTATAATAAAAGATCACTTATATCTTCTGAGAATTTCTGTGAATTTGATCATTTTTACATGTAGAAAACTACGAACTGAACAAAATGGGAAATTTTCTTCTCAATTTTATGTCCTGTGTCCAAAAAAAGGACTTTGCATACTTCTTATGGAAATGAGATTCCAAATCAAATTGGTTGAAATTTTGATATGATGTAGGTTTTGGCTCGTTAATTAAAAGTTTCAATGATCAAACGTTTTATATAAAAAAAATTTCAACCAATTTAACCAGGGCTTCGTTTTCATAAGAAGTGTGCAGAAGTCCTTTATGAAAATTTTCGACTTACTCACGTGAAAGCTTCAAAATTTTCCCTACATAAATTCTTTTTTTATTCCTAAAATTTTTTTGTTACTGAATTATTGCAGATTAAGTAAAAGAAATATTTCGATTTTGATTGCTCATGATTTCTTTAAAAATCGTTAAATTAAAAAAAGATTTTTAAAGCTGAAACTTTGCTCTATATCAAATAGTATTATTGTCAAGTTTGAAAAACTGGATATGAATATAAATAAAGTAGCTTTTGTTCCAATATTTTTTATTGTATTATTTCTTTTTATAGATATTTTCTATTTTCTCTATGATACGCCTTAGAGAAGAAATTGCATTTAATTTCCATGCATATAAATTAATTCTTACAAATTAGATTAAAGAATTATATTAAAATAAAGTACTGTTTTTTATATTTAATTAGATCATTATTATTTAAGTAATTTAAGATCTAAAATAATAGCTGAATGTTACAATGAAGAAATAGGAAAACAAAGAGATGTACGTCTTTATAATGACGAACGGAGAAGATATTGCTAACCTATTGCACTTCCTCACGCTTGCATTCTGCTGGATGACCTATTTCTTCACAACACAAAACTGGTTATTTATTTGTAAAAGGACATCATTTGCTTATTCGACATATTGACTGTCTAAAAAGTGAGAAAACCGACAAAAGTTCGAACGAATGCAGCGGAAATGACGCGAGTCAATGTGCGATGAACGCGATGAACGCGCGCTTCACAACCTGATGAAACTCTTCTTTTTAGAAGCGAAAATAGATGTTTTGCGTAGCACAATCGTTACCACGTGTGTGTACTTTGGTAATATTTTTCCTACGTCTGGCATAATGTCAAGATAAACGAATCAACGATTATTATGTATACCAACAACATTCCGATAAATCAACTCGTAAAAATTTATCAGTTTACAATGATTAGAAATAGCAATTTGAATTGGCAAGAATAACATAAATGTGTACGTCAAGTTCGAATACTATTTCATCCCAGAATTTTGTTCAAACATATCGAGTACTTCGAATCGATCTTATAACAAATTAATTAAACTGATATCCTTTCGCAGATTAAAACAAATCATTTTTACACAGTAAAAGCAAAAAACTGCATATTTTATCTGAAGAAGAACTACATAATAAATAAAATGTGATACTAATGAATAATCTTTAAAATATTTATTATACTTCTTAATCCCTTCCTATACTGACTATCTAATTAGCTTCGACTTACCGTTAATATCTAAAAGCGCTTACGATTATTGAATAAAGAGAGTTCAAGGATGACTGCTTAATTCTGACTGTATAAAATACATTTGTTGGAATCATGCTTGCAAGTGACTGATCGTTTTTGCTCTACTGGGTCCTTCCTGATTTGGATCTTACGATAGATTGATATTCTTGGACGCTTTGATGCTTAGATCGACAGATCTATATATTCTCAAAACGGTCTAGTTCCTGATATGAATACGAGGCACACGACTGACTTTATTTTTAGAGTTTTCACGAAGGCGACGACAAGAGTTCGCGCAAATGACCCGCGTGTGCGATCGTGTATCAGTTGCGTGCATCAGCTTATCGTCTGAGATAAACAACCACAAGAATCAGATCGTTATATCTAGAAACGAATGGTCTGTAAATCCTGCCAGCGCGAAAAATGGAACATAAGCAGACAATGTATAGTACACGAAGAATGTAATCTAGGTAATTTTTAAAGAAACACTCTGAGATTTATGAATCATTAAAAATTAAATTATTATAGTACATGCATTGATGCTCGTAGATTATTTTTCTACAACATAAGCGGAAACTTTTATATGGAGCGAATATGGATGAATGCAAATTCTACGGGCCAAATATCTAGCACGTAAAATTCCTCATGTCAGATTTGAAAAACAAAAATTGAAATTTGTACAGATTTTAACAAATGTGGGATAGAAATAAATAATAATGCGAGCCATGAAAACTGAATAACGGCAATAATGCATGTTAAGCGGAGAGTTTGTACAATCATTAAACGTAAATATTTTAATGGTCGAGTTTATTTGCAAAAACAGTTCTCGAGAAACGTATTTTACGATGTCAACTTAATAAAATTTATTTATATTTATTATGCCTGCATAAAGTACATATATACATTTGTATGCATATGAAAAAAAAATCGATCCGTCATTTACCCAATCCCTCCCTTCTGAGGTTCCATATGCCAAAAAATTACAAGCCTCCTATGTTGTATAGAGTCGCTCAATTAACTTAAAATTGGTGACATTAAAGAAATGGAATAAAAATTCTGTGTTGTAATAAAGAGAGAGAGAACATTAAAAAAAAAAATGTATATTGTACATATTACATGAGATTTTATATTGCATTTCGTAAAATAAGAGAAATTTTATATTGCATTTCATAAAAGTATTATGATAATAATTAAGGAGACTTGAAAACATGATTTATACGAGTTGGAAAAATTTCACAAGTTTTCAAAATAAGATCTCGCGCGAATAAGATCTAAACAGACATAGATGTGTCTTACGGAATGCATCACCAGCTTTAAAGATTAAAAATGCATATCCCAAGAGCTGCATCTAAAATAAGAGATGAGCCGAAACGGAATTGCAGCCGTGGACTGGTATCTAAAGGCGCGCTTACGGTCGATATAGCATTATCATTCGTAAAAAATGCAATACCCGTCAGCTCGTAACATCATAAGCTTGTCAATGTGTCCACATTTCATGTCCTCCTGCCTTACTTCCATCCATAAGGAATTATATTACTGCGGGAAAACAAGGACGGCAAACTTTGCGACGCTCATTACAAAACTTTTAATCGCTCGATTTTGTATATAAGCTCCCCCGCGCGACGAGGTAATAACGATCACAAGACGTTCGCAATAATTAATCGAATGTAACAGATGACGTGTTGTACACCATTGAAACGAATTAATCGTTAATCTGTTTTCAGAAGGGACACATATATGAAGTGTACCTCCCCGTTCTCGCGCTGGGGAATGAATTGTCGTATCGTTCGTCACGACTAAAATCGAAAAGCAGGCCATGCTGCAAGAGTGCATCGCGTGATTCAAACTAATGATCCGCGCGGTTGTTTAAAATTCCACGAGATTTTGGCGATAGCGACGGATGGGGAAAGCCGGATTTTCCTCCCATCGCATAGAAGTAAAGGAGATTTTCCATTGTCCGAAAAATAACAAAGGGAAACTGCTCCATTTCTGCCGTGCCGCGGGCACGCGAGAACGCCCCTTTCGTGACTTCTCAAAGATCACGCGGACACTTCCGAGTTCGTGATTATGCCGGGAAGTAGCTGAAATATTTATGCACATCGCGTTTGTACGCGTAATCTCCATATTCGATTTCGAGTTGAACGTGTGCAAATCACGTGCAAATCGCGCCCGTTCGCCGTAAATCATTCGCGGAATGTTGCATTGACAGCTAAAAAGAGAAAAGTAACAGGTTTAATTATTAACAACATCTACCACTTGCAGCTTTAGAGCGACTCAATTATCGAATGGAAGTTATCGCACTGAATTCCTTATACCCTTTTTAATCATCGTATCGATTTTGTTTCTACATTATTATCTCTACTTCTTCCGGTCTTAAGTCTTTTGTATCGAATATCATAAAGATTATTAGATGAACGATAATTTAATTTTAATTCCGGCAAACTCAGCGTCTCAATTTTCCCGCCGGCAACAACTGATATTTCTCATCTTACAGATCATCTCGATATACTACACTGTACTTATACGGTCGCGTATCTTCTACGGTGAATGTAATTGCGATTTATTGCCACAATTACGATGCGATCGTTCTCCATCCGATATTTATCAGGGATTCCCTCTTACCGGGAGATAATCGCAATAGTATATACGGGCAATATCTCAAGGGCCTGAGCCCGGTGGATTGAATTCATGACACACATTCATTACGTGGCGCACAAGATCGCGGTGGTATATAGAAATGATACATTCATCATGTTTCAGCGCTTCCGCGATAAGACGGTCCCGGTTGTCGTGTACGACAAGTTGATCGTCCACGTTGCATCCCTCATCAGCGGGGCTAGGGTTGTGTCCATCGATCAACCAATTATAAGCAGCACGTGAGCTGCACGAGTACAAAATCGCGATCGATTCCCCGAGACTGGGGGACGAGTTTTACAGTTCAAGGCGATAACACGCCCGTCTTTCTCGCGCCCGCCTAGGTCGGGGCAGTCGGTGTCATTGCAGCTGGTGTGCTCGCATACGTTTAAAACCCACCCTCTCCGCCGATTCCAGAATTATGCACTCGCTCGTGATCGTTTAGAAACTGCGCGCAGGCATAGTTATCTCGCGACGGGATCACGCATATGCATGTAATGTTTTCGACTCGTTCTATTGTATAATATAAAAGCAACGAGGAAGGAACGTAATGCCTTTCGATGTGCTCCAATACCTAATTGCCTTGCGCAAATCCGCTCGAGTCGATTTAAACGGCTGACTGCACGATTGTCGTCGTTCATATGTGCTTGTTTGACTTTAAGTCCGCAAACTTGCTTCGACCTGAGTTTAATCTTTAATGTCGGTGTGTTTTGCGAGTTTAAGCGCGACCTCGTTTGTTCCGCGAATATTAAATTTCTTAATTTGTACAGAAAAATTTCACGATGCCAATACAATATAAATAAAATAAAATAGACAAGGTTTTTACGTAATATTAAACTTTTGCATTAATCTACGATAATCTATCGAAATCTCGTAAATCTTATCGATTCTGATTTATTTATTTGTCGAAAAATTCTAATCTTTTATTTAAATAAAATATTTCAATATTTTAATTTTTTAATTTTCTCACTATTACTATTTCAGATTGTGAACCAGAAACGAGAAAATACACAATAAAGGTTTTTGCAAATTATATTAATACGGAAATGTTTTAATAAAACAGTGCTTTTAATAAAACAATCGATAAAACCATTTTTATAAAATACATATAATAAAACTGAAAATTCTCCTTTTGTTTCGTTAATAAATAACTACATATATGTTAAAATTATGCATAATAAAAAACGAAATAAATTATTTCATGGCTATGGCAAAATGTCATAATTGTAAATATTATCTTATTACAAAATATTTTTTTATATTAAGATATAAAAATATTCCTATTTAAATACAATTTGCATAAATGTGTTTTTTCGCTTCTTACGTCACGATTTAAGATGATAATGGTGAATGAATAGAAACTTTAATATTATTCAGTTTTATTTTTAGAATAACTGGATAGCATAAAAATGTAATTAAGTTTTATCGTAAAATTAATGATAAAAGTGTCTAACGACCTAGAGATTCTATTTCAACACGCTGAAGAAAATTCTTGCAAAGCGAGTCGTCGACACAACTTTACTCGCAATAAGGCGAAATATTTAATATAGATTGGTTATTCTTCTATTCGTTAGATACTCACGAAAGTAAACGTTATTCGGCAGGCGAGATTATTTTTAGTATTATGGCTAAGTTGGCATTATTAGCGATTCTATATCTGAACATATAGAGAAACCGTAATCCTCGTCCCTGGAGCATAGAAGCTCAGACGTTGAAATTTATCGCCGGCTCCTATCCCACCTTCGCGCTGAAAATGATCATATAAATTTCTAATAAACTACTATTAGTCGAATGGGACTTTTTCGCAGTAGTTTATAACCCCCTTAACGCTCCATAATGTTTATTTGATATACTCCAAATAAGATGAAATAATTCAGAGTTACAATATTACAACGGACCATAAATTATATTCAGGTTCAACTAAGAATTGTTCTAGATATACGTGGACTGCAGATTCTAAATATAATAAAGTTTGGTCAATAGAGTTAAATTGTCATTATGTAACGAAGATTGAAACAATCTATCAAGTTATAACTGAAACGATACGTCTAAATATATTCGTGGTTTGACACACGTTTACTTTTCTCAAGTAAAACTAAATAATACTTGTCGGCAAATCATCGATCATCGAGATCACGCAATGCGAGGTCCCACTGTCTTCCTACAGAAAGAAAACCTGACATCCGATTCAAGTACGAGAGGAAAGGAAGAGGTGCCCGACGTAATGTATAACTGCACATTTACTGTACCCACTGCAGCAGTTGCGGCGGCTTGAAGCTAATATCGAGTCGGTAGGTCGTGTCGCAGCTCAGCTTCACCGTCTTCAGCTGCCGGAATCTGGCGGACGTCTCCATCTTGCAGAAGACTGGACCGGCACCTGGTTCCTTTTTGAGGGACAAGGTCACGCGAAAATGTCCATCGGCCCCCATTTAGCCGCCATTCAAACATCCCATAATAGTTATTTCTAAGTCTTGGTGAATTGGTGTTCCAGAGAAGATATCGAACAGCCGCGTATGTACCAGACATGCAATGTCACCGGCGGTGCCGCACGACGACGTCCTATCCGACGCACCGGTATGTACTATCGGCGAGCCGCAAGAAGAGGAGGCAGTGCAACCTGCGCCGCGGGCGTCGCGACGCTCACTGATCCGCCAAACGTCGGTTTGACGTTTACGACGCCGGCCGGCTCGGCGGCTTTCCTTCTTTTTCTCGTGTGTATCTTCCTTGGGAGATCGGCCAACGTTAAGCTTCTGGCAATGACAAACGACATGCATGCTGCTTTGTTCAAGAAGACATAGAGATATTCTATGCGCAGGATGATGTATTTACGTTTAGACAATTTTCACGTGAACGAACAAGATAAATTTAAACTGTCTCTCTCCCAAAATTTACAAGAAAGTTAGACCTAAATTGATACAAGAGAAGTTTTGCGAAGGCGATAAATTTAAATTAGCGTGCTAGAATTCGTAACCGCATGCACGAATTAATGTATAATGAATTTCTTTTAAGCTCACAGGTGTCAATAATTTAATATATGAATGAGCAATTTGATTTGCCTCTCTTAATGCCTGTCATTTTAGATTTTCCGGTTAATCGATTTAACGATTCATCGATTATATAGCTTATGTTTACTTTAGAGAATATACTATACATATATGAGATTAAGTATGTATATAAGTACATATCAAAGTCATATGCTTTTATGGTTGCTGCTTATGTGGTGCATAATTAGACAAAGAAAGCTCACGATTTTCTAAATTTAGAAAAAGTTATTAGCAGAATATTAATCAGAATATATAGTATAAATATTAAAACGTTATGATCGAATGATCTCAATATTGAGAATTTAATTTACAATAAAATAATAAAATAATAAAATGTGCAGGATGTGAGTAGTAATTGAACCATCTGGATAAAGTAATTATATATCTAGAAAAAACTATGGTATCTATGTAATCTTTTTATTTATACTTTGCATAAAAGATATTATAAAATATATTATAAAATATATTCGCGCGATTAAATATTCATATTATAGTTAATCTGGTCTAGTGCGAAGTCATGTTCGCGCGCGCTGGATACAAGTTGGGATAAAAGATATTCCGATTTAATTCAGATTTTTCAGAAGCAACATTAATATTAACGATAGAGGATTAGTAAAAATACTGCTATAAAAATATAACGTGGTTAGTAAAACTCGGTGCTTCGTAACGCGCAGAAACTTGCGATATACGACGTGGCTGTTACTTTCTTTAACAAAAAGGAGTTAGAGCCTTAATTGAGGAAAGTGTTTCATCTAGCGGCCTTGACCAGCTAACTTAACTGCAAACAAAGATCGATTTGACATGCAACTAAAACAGTTTACGATCCGACCTCTATCAGTGGTGACGCACGAAGAAAGAAAAGTATGTTTTCTCGCATTAAGAAGTTCCGTTGGTTTCTCAATCGTGATCGTGTAAAGCCTCACAGGAGAGACGCGTTGCACAGTACTACCCGGCCATAACAATAAATCAACTATGTCAAATCTATTATAAACCATTGTTTTTTTTTTTTTGCGTGATGCTTGATATTACGCAATTAAAGTAACGAACGAGTATAATTAGCGGGAGATGTATTAACATGTAATTTCAGATAAGTCGCATGAGATGATTTTCTCACGCACGAACACGATTACGTACAAAAATCACAGGATCGATACTTACTCGAGAAAACTGAGTCTCTAGAACTCTCGTAACTCTAGTGTTTTTTTTTATTGCGCCTATAATTCAATTTCGCATAAAAAAATACGAGCGTATAAGATGCTGACACATCTTCTTTAATTTTCCAATAAAATTAGTTCCTAATTTTATTTGCTTTATTTTATATTCTAGGTTTCCATATATCTCTCCAATTCTGTGCGACGTTCATAATTAGGTGCTGTCGTCCGAGCTGTTTTTTGTCAGACTTTTTATTAGAAAATGTATTTAATGCCTGACCGACTTTAATGGTTTGACCGATTTGCAAGGAGAATTGAAAGTCTCGCGGTGCCTCGAACAGAAGCACGATCGTGGATCCGAGTCTGAATTCGCCAAACAGTTCACCTTTGGTAATATGCGCGTTATCTAAACTCGCTTCCTTCCAATGCGCGCTTTCTGGCCAGTGCACCGTATTAGTTGCCAATTCTTTGTCGCAGTAGACTCGTATGGAGCCCACATTCGTCGCTCCGACCGCTGCATAAGCCATGAAGCCGCCTGCCCATTCTCCAACATACACAACGCGTTCGTTTAACGAGAACAAGTTGGGCATAAATTTGAGTACCTTTGGATTAACGCTCAGTAGCTTTCCTAACAACAAATGGGTTGTTTAGAAAAAATAAAAGAAACACTTCATGTAGGAGCCGTGTTTTAATATACACTGCTAATACTGAAAATCTATATGTAATATACATAACTACATATAATATATGAACTATAGACTTTCAGTAGTTCACTGGCAGTATATTAGCACATGGCCAGACTAATTTATAATATACTATGCTTTCTGTTTCTTGCTTTTTCACTTTTCACAGTCATCTTATCGATAATGTTTCTTGTCTCTTCCAAAATCAACAAAAAAGAGAAAAAAAACGACAAGAAATAAAAAGTGATGAAAAGCAAGAAACAAGAAGCAAAGAGCACATTGTAATCTTAAAACTTCAAAGAGACAAGGTATACCTGGAAAGTGCCGTCGAAATTTTATGGTCATATCGGTAGAACTATGGAACCGATGATAATCGCCAGGTGCCAAGTAAACGATCAGTTGATACAATCTATTGTCTGGATTCTTCAAAAGTGACTTTACATAATCGTCCTGTGTCGTCTTTTTCGCGATTTCATTTAATGTGAAATCGTTGAAATGATCACCCAAAAATTGTCTAAGATCGTATGTTACTCCTTTCACTTGTTCCACGCGGCAAGAAGTCACTGGTCCAAAATAAAGCACCTTACCATCTGCAGGTGAAATCTGAGAAATTGCCAGATATTCATATTAGATCTGTTCTTTTTAGCTGCACTTTTTTTTTCTCCAACATGAAAAGAAAAAGAGAGATAAGCTTGTGCAAGAAATTAAAAACTAAAAAGATCTTTTAATACTATAAGTTTGAATTAAGATAAAAGGTTTGTTCTTTGTAGCTGAATTTCTTGCATAGTTCTTTTCTCTTCTTTCTTCAGAGAGTGAAGAAGAGAAAAGGAAGAAAGATGAACCATGTAAGTTTAGATTATATTTCTAAATAAAAACCTATAATCAATGTTTACCATTGCATTTTGAGCAATTGGTCTAGCATTATGCTTGAGTTTTCTAACAAAAAATTCCACCAGGTTTGGAAACGCAGATAAATCCAGCTCTACTTCGTCCAGATCGGCGTGAAAAATATTCGCATAAAATCCATACAACGTTGGTCTAAGACTAACTGGCAATTCGATGCTCGTCAGCCAGCCCCATATTCTACTAGTTGTCCTCAATGGCAAGCAACAATAGCAAGTTACCTACAGTGAGAAAACTTTATATCTATATTAATTTTACATTTAACATAACTTAACATATAAACGGTTCTCCATTACCATAACATCATTCAGCAATTCTGGCCCATCATCTATATCAATCCGATATCCATACTGATGTAAATAATTCCACTGTGTTACTGCTAGTAGTGAGAAGCCTACTCCAGTTGGGACGACAAGTCGCCATCCCCGACTGATATTCTTGATAAATCTCACACTGACATTCGAAACAGATCGCTTAACAAACCACGTTGGGCATTTCGGTGCCACTCTCGGTAAAGAACAACAATATTGATATTTTCTGGAAGAAGTTAGGTTATATTGCAACAAGATTGCAGGTTAGAGATGTCAAATTTTAATTGAATATTAAGAAACATACCTGACAAGGAGATTCAGTCTTCGTATATTATTTCTAATCATCCTGCAATTATTTTATTCATTATTTAGTTCGTAAGTAATATGATGCAAACATTTGCTTATAATTAATATGTTGCAAACACAAGTATGCTTCGCTAAGCCCAGCTAAGCCGGTTCCAATGGGTTCCAAATTTAAATAAATGCGCGCGCACTTTTGAATTATAACATAATTATTTTGAAATACGATTTTCCAGATTCGGTTGCTTAATTGGAAGTTTACAATTATTTTATTTTATTGAATAAAATAAGGGATAATGATCACCGATAATAGTAAATAACATTAAATTTTTGAATTTTGTAGCGCCAACTTAACCGACAGAAAATATTTTCTGCAAGTATTTTGAAAGAAGAAGTGGGAGCGTTCAAGTCGACAAAGCGGCTAGGTTTGTTCGTTGAGTAATTAAATATGATTAGTTGGATACATAGGTAAGAACCAATCATGCTCATTCACTCTGCAAGCATGACTAGCCGGCTTGAATTCGACCATTGCTCCGAAAAATTTGGCAATTTTGCCGAAAATATGTCATTCATAGCGTCCATGTGGTAACTGACAAAATTAATTCCGATCAGATTCGCATACAATTGTTTAATTACACGCAAACAGATTAATTGTCACCGAGTCACGCTTCCCGTGCAATAAGCAACAATCGATGTCGTATGGACAATGGATCCAAACAAGTGATTTTCGTAATATATACAAGGAGTATTCAAGTGATATATAGGATGTTCGTGATATATATATATATATATATATAGGCAACATTCTAAACATTTCATCGACATTTACACATTCTGTGACGATAATTCATTTATTGTTCCGGAGTATGTGGCACAATTAGGAATACAAATCGGATTTTTTATGAATATTTAATGTTAGTTGGAACATCAATATTGTAATTTCCCAGTCAACAACGTAAAATATATGATACATTTTTATGTAACGATTATATTGTTACATTGAGGAAATTACAACATGCTATTATATTATTGTCAGTTGATGTTTAATAAGCACCACTATACTTTGACAGGTAATTTTTGCTAGGAGGAAGGGTTGATGGCAGTTGAAGGATGCGACGCGGAGCGGCGCGGGCGTGAGCCGCTTATGCACGTCCACGAGTCCACCTGTGTCACGCCGTCACGCCGCGCGCGTCTGGTCCAGCAGCCGTGCGTGTCTGCGTGTGTTTGCACGCGACGCCGTGCCGACACCGGCGGGCGCACACCAGGAGGCGGGGGCGCAATAACAGGTGGCTCCGCGTCGCGGCAGGTGAATCGTCGGACCAGCTCGGACTGGCTTTTTTTGTGCGCTTCGCTCGACCACAGGTTCCCCCGCTCGTTCCCAGTCACCCATCATCTTCCATTGTTTTCGCACTGCTTATCTCGATCTTACGTTCGCTCCGAATCCCGTGGAGGATCGCACCAGGTGAACCAGCGTCCCGTTCGCCATCCCAACACTGTGCCGTTGCCCGCAGTTCCCCGTACGGAGGAATGACGTGCTCGATGACGCGACGACGTTACAGCTGGACGGCGCCCTGAGGTGAGGCTCAACGACGTCGTCTACGGAGCCTCGGCGCCGAGGAGGCAATTACGCGAGGAGTCCCGTCGCATCCGCGTCGACGGTACGCGTCTTGACAGACGCATGAAAGATCGGAGCTGCGGCAAGATCAAGAGCGAGACAATGCCGCCGTCCTCGCACACCAACTGGACGAGGCCGTTGCTCAAGAGCGGACAGACAATGCAGATGCAGGCTGCTAGGCAACAGCCGACGACGGTAACAATGGCGACGACGACGTCCTCGATGGCTATTAGCACTGGAGCACAGAATCAAAACATAGCGGAGCATCCTGCGACACCACTTGACAAGAGAATCAAAGTAGTCCTAGTGGGCGACGGTGCGGTCGGTAAGACCAGTTTGGTGGTCTCGTACTCCACCAACGGTTTTCCTGGGGAATACGTGCCAACTGCATTTGACAATTACAACGGTGTGTATACTTTTTGCATTTATTTGCTAATGATACGACTGTAGCCTTTGGGATTGTGATTTGTGGGTATGCTTTGTACATATCTTGAATCAACATATGTATCTTGTATAAAGTGTAATTTTTAAAGAGTAATTTGAGCATGATAAATATTATAAGATATTTACATTATGCACCTTTACTTTTATCCTAGTTGATCTCTTAATTTAAAATTTTAATTATACCATTTAACATTTTATTCTGAGTAAATAGATAAGACTGTATGTATCATTAATAGATAAGGAAATATCAATTCAATAATACTAATATCTTTGTAATATCTATCCAGTGGTCGTAAATGTCGATGGACAACCATTGAATGTCCAATTATGTGATACAGCAGGCCAGGATGACTTTGACCCTCTGAGATCGTTGTGCTATCCCGAGACAGATGTGTTCCTAGTTTGCTTCAGTGTTGTATGTCCCTCGTCTTATCACAGTGTGGCTTCCAGATGGATCAATGAAGTACGAAAATACTGTCCTAATGCTCCAATAATTTTGGTACGATTTATGTCCAATTCTATATAATATAATTTTCTACACATTATATTTTTTTTCTATTATATGTATATTCTAATATTCTAATCAAATTCATAAGAATTTTTATCGATATTGCCATAATGATATTAGAAATGATACAATTATAATAGTAATTATAATATATGTAATATGATATAGTAATAGTAATTATTTAGTAAAGTAATAATAATAATTATTATTATAATGTATTATAATAAAATATATTATATCGCCGCATTGATGGAAAAGTGATATATCAAAATTAGCAACTTTTCAGCAGATTATTTTTTAAGTTCTTAATTGGAACATTTTAATTGGTCAGTGAATATTCATCATTTTAGTTTCTTTCCATGTTATACTTTCAATTATCTACTAAAAAAGATCGAAATATTTGCAAGTAAATTATATGCCATGCTTCCTTTGATATTTATTGATTATGAAAAAATTTAACTATATGATGACGAAATATGCATTTCTGTGAAATATGTTTCATTAATTGTAAAAAAAAAATGAAATAGATGATTTATTTGCTAGAAATAAAATTTTATTTTACCGTATTTAAATAAAAATTTATTTCAATAAAATAAATATATATCTCACAAATAAGTTTTTAAGTATCTTTTTCTTAGTGTATGTATTCTTAATTACATGTACTGT
>NW_017304228.1:2122789-2134269 GCF_001594115.1 Trachymyrmex septentrionalis | reverse complement strand
ATATATATATATATATATATACATGTATATAATATAAATTATTGATGTTACAATTTTTTAGGTGGGGACAAAAAGCGACTTAAGATCGGACGTGCGTTTAATGCTGCAACTGGCGCGATATGGGCAATCAGCGATTACTACTATTCAGGGGCATCAATTGGCGCACAGACTAGGCGCCGTCAATTATGTAGAGACGTCTGCATTAACGCAACACGACCTCAAGGAGGCCTTCGATCAGGCGATAGTCAGTGCCCTCAATACGCGACGCGGAGGCGCCAATTTACTATACCGGCGTAGGAAGCCGCCTCCGTTGTGGCGTAGATGGTTGTGTTGCTGGGAACGGCCGTCTTCGAGCGAGACTTAAACAATCCTTACTTTAAGTGATAGGACTCTATACTTCTTTAGAATCCCTCTGTGATCATAGGCGGTCGCCCTCCTTTCTGTCAGAATCATCATCCCTCAGCACGGCATACTTGGTAGCTAGCGTTGGTTGAGGATTATATAAAAATAGGGCAGCTATTACTTTGTTATTTAGATTTTAGACAAGACGATTATTAATAGATACTCGCGTGAGTGAGAGTCGAGAGCAACCCTGTAGTTACACGTGATGCATAATATAGTTCACTCATTTCCATGCATCATTTAACACGCAATTTTATATGTGTCTTAAATACATTTTTCACGCATTTCGCGAACTAACAAACTGCCAGAACAAAATGCCAAAATACGATATTAGTTAGTAAAGTCGTCAGAAATAACGATGCCTAATTCGAAAGAAAAAAAAGATCCGTAATCAAGGGTTGTTCGAAAATATTGCGGTACAGTTTACAAATATATGAATGACTTCGTAGAGAGTAAACGTTAATCAAATTAACAATTCCGACAGACGGAGCAAGCGAGTGTCACCTTCGTAAAATTCCTGAAGCCGCACGGCATAATTTATTGTAATATTAATCGTATTAATCATTATTTTTGTTACTAGCATAATAATTGGCTACTCGTTGGTTGTGATTTTTCGTGTACGTAATATCCTTGTTTCGTCACGGTAAAGATCGGTTTTTTCCCATTTTTTCCCTTCCCCCATCAAGGATATTAGGTGGCTTTTATTGCGACCACCATAGCATATAACAATTGTATATTTTTTACTTGTTGCAACCTCTCGTATATATATAAATATATATATTTATTTTTTAATATCTTTATATATCGGTATTTTAGAGAATAACGATAGCTTTAACCGAACACTTTTTGCAGATCAACGATATGATCGTGACATCACATATAGAATTTATATATAGTATATAAGTGTTTTAAGTTCTAATAATGGAACAATGATATTTCGTAAAATACGATTTTTTTATATAAGCGCATGTGATGTAGTAACGTTTGTATGAGCGATATCAACCGTATAAAAGAATATCAAATACAATGAGAAAGATAAACGCGAGTACATATTCGACGAATAACGAACGTATTCGAGATTGCTAGGAAGATTGCTGTGATCTTACTTGAAACTTTCTACTGGTTATTCTATTGTGTGTTGCATATGGAATTGTATGAATAAGAGTGATATTTCATTTGTGCGTACAACAAATTTTTCAAGCCTGTTGATTGGCTGGGATAGAGAAATCCAAGGATCTCTCTGTTCTATACACATTTGTTATACGACAAAAACGCACAAATGCAATAACATCCTAAGACTGCAGAAAAGATTCAAAGACTCTGCACAGTATCGTAGTCTCAATCTGCTGTAACATTTCATCTCCATCACATGACATCATCAAAAATAAATTGTATATAAGTATTTATTCATCATCGAACAATGAGAATGGCTTTTGTGTGTGTTATTTTATGATTCAGTTTGTCAGGAAATATTGTGATTGGGACACAACTCTATTCATATCGTTAAAACATAGAAAAATAAGAACCAAGTAATTGTATCGCTATTAGATAAGATATTAAAAAATTAAAAATGTGCCAATCATTCTTCTTGACACGATGTGCGTTATGATTAAGAGTATAGATAACATTTCTTATAGCCTTGCCTCTAATTTTTCTGTATTTCACAAAAATTTAATTTTTATATCTTATTTTATTTTCACTGATTAATATTTTTTTTAAATTAATACTGCAATCTTGTATTATTAACAAAAGACGATACAAAGTCATAATTTGTCATATAAGATATTATCTGTTGGCACAGATTTAATTATTTTAAACGAGAAATCTTTGCTTTAATATTTTTACTGATTAGTATTTATTTTTTAATTAATACTACAACTTTGTATCGTCAACAAAAAGTAATATAAAAATTATTAATTTGCTTAAGTTATGTATTAGTACAAATTGGCTTTGAACAAGAGAAATCTTTGCTTTCTATTTTATCAATAGTGGGTATATATTCCATGAGACTCTTACTATCAATACACGGTATATCGAGTAATAGTAATAATAAATGTAAAGGAGAGAGAAACTTATGACTCCACGTGCGCCTCGCGATCTCCGAGAAACGATGGCGAACCGAATGGTTGGCAGCGCGACGATAAACACATCTAAACAGTTGTATAAATATCTATTGCGTGAATGCGAAAAACTACCGAAACACACGCAGCAATTTTACAAGCATTCGGTCAAGCAAGTAAGTATAAAATGATTTTCTGATATAATGATAATTTAACAAGAAAGTTAAAGAATGTTAAACTATTAAATTTCTTAACAATTATTACAATTTTTGCAAGAAAACTAGATCTCTTGTAGCAGATTGTCTATTAATAAGATAAACTTTCGTTATTAAAGACAAAATTTTTTCTCAGAGCTTCAAGCAGCATGTCTCGGAGTCCGATGAAGAACGCATTCAGCAAATCATGGAAAAAGCACTACTAGATGCCAAATGGGTGATACAAAAGGTATTCTTCTCATTTACTTGTATTAAACTCGGTATCTGAATATTAGTAATAACTTCTGGCTTTTTTTTTATGACAGTACAACCAGCCAGGTGGTACTCCAACGCCCAAATGATAAATCGACATAAGTTGTAATCTACACGAAACATATGTGGTAAATTAGTATTAGATAGAAAAAAATGAATTTTGAAGAGGTTGTTAGTGAGACCACTAACAGTAGTAACTCACAGTTCTGGAACGCCATTGGGATTTGGATGAGAAATCCTCATGTTGTTAATCGTCGGATCCTAGCATCTCAAGAGCTATTAACGGTTCAACTCAATCGTGACGTTTTAGATATTTTCGAACATGTTGAAAGACTGAAAATCCAACCTGATGATTTTGAGTGCGACTCATCCTCAGGAGATGTAAAATATTTATTAGACACTTTAGATATTGCGGAATATTGCCAAGTTCAATGTACTGCAGACTGTACTGATCCAATCGGGACTGTGAACGATAAGATTTATCTATGCGTGAAAAAATTACTGCCTCGAAACACACAAATATTCTCGCCTACGTTAGAATTCGTATTTATTGATAAAAAATCGATTAGCGTTACCAGTTTTCACAAACCGATTGTCCTAGGTAAACAATCTCTGGGTCTGAATACAGCCTACAGGATACAGCATCATGAATATGCATCTACATGTATAAACGTATGTAAATCGAATGATAATTACAGCAGAAACTGCGATTGGCTCAAGTCTAAATTCTTTCCACGATTGATAAAATGGATAAACAATGAAAACGATAACGTCGGTCCGAGGATCAGTTCCCTTAGTCTCATCTCTGTTGAGAAGTATACCTTGTTATACAATCGACTGAAAGAGAAATACGGCATGGGAATGGTGAACGTGTGGCCGGAAAACACCGACCCGGCGAAGTTCGTTTACGAGGATGTCGCGATTGCTACTTACCTCTTATTACTCTGGGAGAAGGAGAGACTGGAAAAGGGAGTAAAGGAGTTGCAATCATTCGTTGATCTCGGCTGCGGAAATGGCCTTCTCGTCTACATCTTGTCTAGCGAAGGTCACACAGGGACAGGGATCGATTTACGCAGAAGAAAGATCTGGGACCTATTTCCAAAGAGCACTCATTTACAAGTGTGTGAAAAATTTTTTGCAATCGTTATCTACTTGAATAAACTTGGATATTATATCAGTCCATAATTAAAAGCCTGCATTTCTCTTTTGTTGACAATTTTTGTAATTTTATGAATATTTTTATTTCATATATACTAGAAATTGATAAAAACACAAATTTATAGACTGACATAATATTTAATAATGCTAATATTTATTTTATATTTAATATAATTTTGTTTTAATTACGTCAGCCCATAATTAATTTTCCCTTCATTAGCAATTTATTGTGATCTTATGATATAATATTTTTATTTCAGTATTAAAAATTGATCAATTTATATACTGATATAAATTTAATAATACTAATATTCATTTTATCATGCAATTGTAATTTTATCTCATTTTAATTATGTTAGTCCATAATTAAGCTCGCGTTCTTTCTTCGTTAAGAATTTATTGTGATCGTATGAGTATACTCTTTATTTCATACGTATTAGGACAGATAAATAGACTGATATAAATTTAATAATATTAATATTAATTTTTATCAGATTTAATTTCGTTTTGTTTCAATAATCATATGATATTGTAGGTCAGCACAATCATTCCATCCTCAGATACAGTCTTTCCTAATGTAGACTGGATCATAGGGAATCATTCAGACGAACTCACCCCGTGGATTCCCGTAATCGCTGCGCGCAGTTCCTATGAGTGCCGATTCTTCTTATTGCCATGTTGCGCCTACGAATTCGATGGTAGCAAGTATCGACGATGCAACGCTGCCGAAAGTCAGTACTCAGAGTACATGTCCTATGTTAAAAGCGTTTGCGAGGGTTGCGGCTTCTTCACATTAGTGGACAGATTGCGAATCCCATCGACCAAGCGGACTTGTTTCGTCGGATGGAAGAGAACTTACACAAAGGAGAATATCGCGGCGCTGGATGCCGATATTCAGAGGATTATAAATGCGAGGTCCCAGGTGAAGAGTGTAAGAACTGACGCGGGAAACAGCGAACTGTGGTCCGCGAGTTTCAAACCGAGGGACTCGACAGAACAAACACGGAATTGTACACAATTGGATAAAGGACTAATCCTTGAGATAGTCAATATAGTTGTGGCACATCTCCTTCGCGTGAATCGCAGAATACCGTTGGAACGGAAACCTGGTAAAACGTGGAACGCCGGCGGACAGATCGGCATCGGTGAGATGGCGAAGCTGATCGCGCCTGGGATACTGCAACAGCTACGAAACGAGTGCGGCGGGTTGCAAACCTTATTGAAGAATCACAGTCACATCTTCTGCGTTGCTCAGGGAAAGGTGCAGTTTAGAATTCCCGGCATTATTGACAAGAAGAAAAAGAGGAGGAAGAATGCTAGCACACCTTTAAAGAAGGTGAAACCTTGTTGGTTTTACAAGAACCATCCCGACGGGTGTCCCGCTCTCGAAATCGACTGTGACTTCCAGCATTAAGTTTCTCTTGTTTTGTTATTTTATATTGAGAAGTTTTATGTACTTATCTATGTTGAATCAAACAAGTATGTAACAGTGCGTTTTATTTTAAATAAAAGAAAATAAATGTTAATCGTGTCGATGCTAAAGAAAACGAAATTCTCGTACAACAATTTTACATGTAGCTCGGCGATACAAAATATAACAGTAATCAACTAAATAAAATTAAATTACACCTCGAGTACAGCATCTGTTACAGCATTAGATATATAAAATGAAACATTCATCACAGCTTTGATTTACTTAACGTTCGAAATCTTTCATCTATATCTTTTATCGTCATTTAAAAGCGTAATATTTAATCATCGATAAATTCATTTGTGGCACGTTTTTAATTAGTACATTATATTACACATGCAAGCGATTTGCTTGCAAATCACAGGGTTGATTTTCTCTTAAGAAAAGGAAAGAACTTCTCTTAAGACATTTACTTGAGAAAATCTACCACCAGTATGTCGTCTAGGTTTAGCAGCTTAGTAGTGCCGCCTTGATTGTCTTGTAGAAGTGTGCCCAGCATCTGTTGGCCATTCTTCAACTTTTTAACATCGAGCATGACCGTCTGATGGAAGCGTTTTAGATGTGTCTGTAAGTTGCATTTCTGCGTGAAAAGGCGCTTGCAGTGCGGACAAGAGTGCGGCCGATCACCGGTGTGGTGCTGCTGATGCAGATGCAGCGTAAATTTTTGCGCAAACGACTTGCCGCACTGCTCGCACTTGAACGGTTTTTCCCCTGTATGAATGCGTTTGTGTCGTTCCATTTGATATGGCTTCATGAACGTTTTTCCACATACGTCGCATTCCTTACTTGAAGGCTGCGCCGAAGCTTTCGCCATAGTTGCTGTCGTTGTTTGATTACTCGTTTTCGCTTCAAACACACCAACGCTATTTGTATCTTGAGTCTGAATTTGTACCATAGATACAGGAGGCATACAATTGTTCATCTGAATAACTGCCGTGTTGCTCGTATCCGCGGTCGTCGTCTCCGCTGGCACTTGACTGGTTATTACCACGTGATTGGCGTTACCCAAGTTGCAAGCTTCCTGAAAAGGATCCGGATTAACTAACTCGATCATGTTAGTTGGCATTCCGGCGCCGGTAGCATCGGAACTGTTTGTCGTTGATTGCGTCAGCAGGGTATCGTCCGTTTGAAAAGTTACGAGACCATTTGCTAACAAGAATTGCAGATTCGCGACTAGTTCGTTGTTTTCGTTTACAGACAGTATGGAATTGTTATTGAGAATTGTCGTCGTGGTGTCGGTATGATTAAACGCGATTTGATTCGGCAAATGAACCGCGGTACCAAGATTCACTGTTTGCTCTAACGTGGGATAATTCAGATTCTGCAACGGCGCGGCTTCATCGTTGATTATGGCAGTAGTCGTCGTTGTTGACGCATTATCAAGAGAACTATTGCCGAGTTTTTCGAGGCTGGCCGCCGCTTCTGCCACCGCAGCAACCTTGAAGTGTTTCGGCTTACGTTTTGCGCCACCTTTATGCTCTCTTGCGTGCTTCAACATATGTACCTTCTTATGACCCGAAGTGCGGAATCGAAGATCGCACACGAGACATTTATATGGTTTCGAACCTGAAAGATTTAAGACGTATATAATTATGCATTATCATTTTTCTTTCAAGTAAAAATTCTCATATTTAACATATTAATTATAATTCTAATATTTAACTCGTGAATAGTCATCTGAGGTGTTTTACATCCCAGTGAAAAAATGCGAATTGTAAAATATTGTTTTATATGGATATAGTTTAAAATATTCAACAATTTCTTTCGTTTTTAATAACTATTCTTTACGAACTTTTAGATGTGCAATTCCATCGAAAACCAACAATAAAAAAGCTTAAATAAAATTTTTTTTTTAGAAATATAATAATATAATATCATAATAAGCTACTTAACGTACTTATTCTGTATTAATATTTGTTTCTAATTACTTTTTAAAAAAATTATGATTGAATTGATTTTCATAAGGTTCTCAAATCGGAAAACAATCAATAATAATATGCGATATGTTGTTAATAATAATTATTTTAATTGAGATATAAAAACGTTCCAGGTAATTATTTACGTAAAAAAATCAGGTGACTATTTCCGGATTAAAAGATAAAATATTTAAATAGTAAAATTCTTCTTATATTGTAATTATTCCCGATGTTGCGCGTACAACATAAAATTCTAGGAATTACCTGTATGTAATCGCATGTGAACCTTCAAACTGCCCTTTGTAGCGAACAAGCTGCTGCAGACATGGCAATAGAATGTCTTCTTGCCCGTGTGAACTTTCATGTGCGAATCCAAAGTACACTTGACCGCGAAGCTTTTGTTGCAGTGATCACACTTGTAAGGTCGTTCACCCGTATGCGTGCGAATGTGCCTGATGAGATCGCTTGGTTTACGGAAAGTTTTCGGACAGTACTTGCATTTATTAGTGTATTCCCTTATCTCTTTCTTCACTATATTCTCCTGAACGATCGAATAACGTTACAACAATATTATCAGCCGCTTTACAAATGCAAGACTTTGCGAACCAATGCAAATATTTGCATGTACTTACATCAGCGCGGTCCATGCTTTTTTTCTCGGCGACTGCGGCCATCAAAACCTTCTCAGAAACGGACGAGTTTGAATCTGCTCGGACATCCAGCGTTGTTAAACCGGAACTCGAGGAAATAATATTCTTCTGAGAAGTGTCCGGCTCCATGGACGAAACATTCCAAGTTGCGGTATGAATTTTGCTGTGATATTTCATTTGCAGTTTGCTGTCCAATACTTTTTGACATATCATGCATTTCCATCGCCTGTATGAAAAAATTTATGATCTTTCATTGAGAAACATCTCTCTTGTTGTCAATCAATTCACTTACTGTTTGTTCATGTGCATCTTCAGGTGCTTACTGAGACCGCGGTTCGTGCAGAATCGCTGGGAACACTCAGAACATTCATACTCTTTGTCACCACGATGAGATTTCAAATGTTCCTGTAATAATTACGTTAATTTTACATAATTTAGGAAGTAGTCGCAATTTTATGTTTTAATGTACGAATATCTATGAAATGTTTCTTATACCTTCAATTTCTCTGTCGAAAAACCTTGATCGCCGCACACGTGACATTGCAGCAGAGTGTTACACTGCGATATTTTGGCTGAGTTGTCCGTTATGTCAGATGAAACAAGCGTCTTTGATGGCATTGTACTTTGAAAATTCTTCCTACAAACATTGCATATCTTTTAATTGTCCGACAGTAAAACGATTTTACATATAAATAAAAATAACTTACATAAAAGAATTTCTTTCGTTTTCACACGATTTAGCATTACTTTTTTGTGGTGTCTTTTCATGCCCATTTATGCCTTGCATCTCCGATCCATTTGTGGTATCCGCTTTTGCGATGACTTTTGAGTACTTCGACGGGCATATTTGTGAAAGTCTCACTAATTCCGAACAATTTTCCTTAGGATTTATTACCACCAGATGAGTATTTCTCGTAATTTGAGAAGTGTCTATATTGCTAGCTGTAGTAACTGGAACAGCTTGTTGTTTTTCTTGTTGACTTTCCACGGATCTGGGCAAAATACTGGACATACTCATAGAGTTGCTTGGATTTAAACCAATGTCTATATCGTTATCCGTCTGAAAAATGGATTGTTAGTAATTTCATGCTTATAAAATATTAGTGCTTCATTAAAATACATGCTTTTATCGATATATATAAATAAAATCATCGCTTCTGCATAGAAAATGCAGTTACCTGCAATGTTATTTGGTTCATATCAAATGAATCAAATTGTGACATAAATATGGTATTGCCTGATGATTCCAGAGATTTGTTATGTTCATATATAATATTGAGCACCGGCTGTTCTCTAGAATTGTCGAGAGAATTTGTGTTCGCTTCGTCCACCTGCCTCGGCAAATTGTTTGTTTCCAGCTCGAGATTCATGCCCATGTTGAATAACTGCTGATTTAGAGTCTCCTCTATCTCTCGTATACTTTCCTGCAAGTTTTTCTAAATTCATGCATCTTTCTTTACATTACACTATACATTTATGCATCTTTTATGAATATTGAACTTATGTACCGGCGTGAAAGTTTGATCCCCTGAGTAATTAGGTAACGTGATAGTACCAGTTTCATCGGCGTGTAAAGTTTGCGACGTTCTTAAATTAGTTGTGTCGACAGATAAATTTTCTGAAATTATACATATAAGATTCAGCTTTAACTCTCGTCGATTTCTAAATTAATTTTCGAATATAAATTAATTGTCGATTTCTTAATTATTTTTGTCGAATTTTATATATAATTTTTGGAAAACATACGATTCACTATCGATGGCGTTGTATTATCCGGTAGTAAAAAGGATTTTTCTTTCTCCGTGTTGATATTTTGAAACTGATCAGAAAAAGCCTGCGTAAAATCTGGTGCCATTTGTGGTTGAAAGGACACCTCCATATCTTCGGTTAGAGTGATGCTCTCCGGTAACGATGATGTAGCTTCCTTAGCTTCGCTCGAAGGCTGTGAATCCTTCTGAGCTTGCATCTTTTGTTCTTCCAATTGCTATTTACGCATATAAGATTTTAATACTTTCTAATACTTTTTGTAGCGTTACACTAGAGAGCTTAAAAGAAAGCTACTTCAACGTGGAATTACATTTGTGCGTTTTTATCATATGACAAGGTTGTTCAAACCTGTTGATTGACTACAGGATAGAGAGGTTCTCGGATCTCTATCCTGTCCTAGGCTCTCTAGTGCATTCTAGCGTACATTAAATATACCAACCCGTTGTGCCAGCTCGTGTTTGTGCCTCTTCATGTGCTTTCGGCAATTGACATATGTCTTAAACGTTTTGTGACAGTATGGACACATGTATGGCCTTTTATTACTATGTGTGACCAAATGCCTCTTCATGCTGCTCTGCGTCGAGAATTTCGTGTCGCATACAGAACAACTATACGGCCTCGTATCGTCGTGCGTATGTAAGTGAGATTTCAGAACACTGTTCGATGTGAATCTCCTGCAAACCAGAAGACATAAACATTTTGATCAATGTCAAATATGTTAAAACTTAAATTAGTCAATAGATTGATTAAAAAATTGGTTGTATTTCTATATACTCGTAGTTCTTATGCTGAAGAAACTTTTTGATCATAGATCACTAGAAATGTCAGATCGAACCTGTCACACTTGGGACACTTATAAGGACGTTCGCCCGTATGTCTGCGAAAATGTTGCTTCAAGTGACTAACTTTCCTGAATGCCGCGTGACAAACCCAACATTCATGCGGCCTGGTTACGCCGACACTTTCGTATAATTGTTTCTGTTTCGACTGCACCTGTGCTACGCTGATTTTATTACCAGCGTCGCTAATGACAAGCGGTTCTTGCAGTACCACTTGCGGCACTAGACTTTCCGCCTCCGGCGATATCTTCGGCTTCTCCCGCGTGTGGCTCTTCATGTGATTTTTTAGGATGGTGCTTGCGCTAAATGATTTGTCGCATATATTGCACTTGTGCGGTTTCGTGTGTAATCTGAAATGAGGAATAGGTCTTTATTAATAAGAATTTGGATATTTATTACGTCTTGTGCAAAAAAAGTAGTATAATATAAATAATAAAGAATAAAAAAAAGTCTAGAATAAAAGTTTATAGACACAGAACTGAAAACATAGAGATGAAAATATGCATTCAATATTTAAAAAATGAAGCAAGAATAAATACATATAGGATAGATAAAACATAAACAATAAATTAAATTATATAAGAAATATTAAAACTTGCTTTGTGTGAGCGGTAAGACTGTTATGACACGCAAAGGTTTTATCGCAGGACTCGCAGGCGTATTTCTTCACCCCAGTATGAGTCCGCTCATGCGCTATCATTGTCGATTTTAGCGCAAAAGAACGCACGCAATACATACACTGAAAAATGT
>NW_017304228.1:2099208-2122689 GCF_001594115.1 Trachymyrmex septentrionalis | reverse complement strand
ATTATATATATATATATATGATCGCAATCTATATTTTCAAACAAAATAAAAATTAACTTACCTTGAAGGGTTTCTCTTGGGTGTGTACGCGCAAATGACGTATTAGATCCGACGGCTTTTTGAATTCTTTTGGGCAAAATGAACACGCATACCATCGTACGTTTCCTACGCAGCGTTGTTTTATAGTGAGATACTTCCTGCGAATATAGATAATTACTTTTTTATTACGCAATCATGATATAATACATACAATTTCATTTATTCCGGTGGATAATCATACATATTTTTAAATTGTTAATTTCATCACGACTTTATGCTCTCGTTTAAAATGAAAAATTACCTCGAAGTACCACCAGCAGTTCTGTCTACTAGCGTGACATACGACGTTGATGAATCAGTTTTCTTTGGTTCTGCAGGGAAAAGAATATTAGACATTCACTGTACTATTTAAAATATTTATAAAAAATTATGTTTATAAGCAATTTTATATTTATATTTAAATGTGATGCTTATCATTTAACAAATGGTAAATATCTAATTATAAAATACAATTACCTTTCGAAACGACATCGTTTTTATTCGGTAAACCGCTGTTTTTTAATGCCTGTTGCAAAATATCATTCTGCTCCGCACTTAAGGTCGTAGTTCTTGTGGAATCTGCAGTATTATTCACAACGGATTCCAAAGATGCCAATTGTGATATAACACTGTCGACGGTCGCACGCATTTCAGCTTCCGACGAGATACGATTAGCTTCCGAGGATTTTGCGCTGAATTCCTAACAAACATAACAATTCTAATGGGTCATCAATTCTTAGCAAAATCGCGTAAGATTCGTAACGTGTTCTCGTAAAACTTGTAAGAACTTGTAAATTTTATGGCTAGTAAGAAGCTGTCTGTAAAAATATTGTATAAAGATATAAACACTTAAAAATTCTTACAAGTTTTACAGAAATATATTACGAGCCTTACGATTCTGCTTATAATTTAGGTATTAGTTTGTAATTCTGAATCATTCTACATAAAAAGTATCGTATTTACCTCCGAGGTAACAGAATGCATTCGCTTTATGTGTCCATTTAAACTGCCCAGCCTCTTAAAGACGCAGGAACAATAGGAACACGCATACGTTGATTCACCTTCTGGTGCATTGTGCACTCTGAGTATGTGCGCCTTTAGATTTCCTTTAAAAGAATACAATAAATTCGCAATGATTTAAGACGTATGATATATGGCACACTTAAAGATGTTTCTGAATTAATAATTCGACTGAAAATAAATAATTTTTCATAAAAATAATACAAAAATAATACTAAAATATTTTTCATGTAAAAGATTTTGGAAAAATAATTGCAAGGATTGATAACGCATTTCTCTAAGCTTAACTTATTTTTTTTTATTGTTTATCAGTTCAGAGACATTTAACATGTAACTTTAAATTTCCTCAAACCTTTTTGACTAAATTTGGCGTTACAGAGACTGCAGGCATGTGGCCGAATGCCCTTATGTTGCCATGCATGGATTTGTAGCGAACTCTTTTGCGTAAACGCCCTGTTGCAGACAGTACACTGCACAAGAAAAAGCGTATGTGTGTGAAACTATCATTCCAAGTATTATCATCAATGTAAGTTCCTTCTAGAAAGCGAAGGAATTTTTACCTCAAAGGGCTTTTCTCCGGTATGTATTCTGATATGTCGTATTAATTGGCTCGGTTTTTGGAAAGTCTTCAAACATATGGTACATTTGTACATTGTTTTATGTTTCGTTCCCCTCTTAGTTTGTTTTACTATCTTCGTCTGTAAAGAAATAAATGCAATAAGACTCTCAGGTATGAACGCGATCTATTTATTAAAAACACTCCCAACGAAAAAAGAATAAAGCGAACAGAGAAGTTAATTACAGTTTTATATAAAAAACGAAGAAAATAAAATAAAAATAAAAATATAAGAAATAAATACAAAATAAACTAACGCAGCATTGTCAATGTTATTGAACTGCTTATGAAACGTAATAGGTTTCTTTCTATTTACCCTGTAATGCTCGCGAATGTGCATTCGGTAGAGTGCGGGCTGTACGAATTGTTTGTTGCATAATTTGCATTTCCGCACATCCTCGCTCGCCCACTTTTCTCCGTGAAGTTTTAAATGCGCATCCAATTGGGCCTGTTGTAATACACATAAAAATTTAAATCTTTACAATAATTATAAATTATTCTACATTATCCATTTCATAAAATTCATCAAGATTATCTTAAATTCTTCATAAAGTACACATCTTTGAGCATTCTTGCGGCTACATAATAATTTAGGGATTACTGTGATCGATGTACCTTATAATACTGTGCGCTGATACCAAGTGCGAGATGGAACACGCGCGTGCAAACGAAGAGGAGCGCGAAATTCAGACAGTCTACGGCGAAAGACATATCGGAAGACGGTACTGTGGCTCGGATTATGTCGTGTAACATAAAGTAATATGCGCTGGTAGGCAGTGAGTACTTATATGGCAGTGCTTGATGCAAAAAGTAGGACGAACACAACGCGGTGAACCACCGAATTACGGTGGCTATCGATTGATCGTTTTGAGAAAACGTCTTTTTTCCAGAATCAACGCTGATAAAAAATGAACACAACATTGAACACGAAATTTGACTGTTACTATCGCGTTTCGATAGTAAATTAAATCACGTATCTACGTCATACATACACATGATTCCGCTAATAAATCGTGTCAAGCGATAAATCCAGATTAAAAAGTCGCTCGCAGCATTTTTCATCATCTACCGGTAAAGGGCATCGAGAAAGAAGAAGCGAAGTAAATTAAAGATCAGACTACTCAAGCGATTAATCATACACGGAGCTTTATTGCATTGCGTCCACGTGGTGCAACAACCGGGCAAAAATTCGATTCTCTCTTTCTTTCTCCCTTCTCTTGATACTTTCTTCTGCTACACTCTTCTCGCCTATCTTCTCTCAGAGAATGTTGTATCAGAACATGTAATAATTCTCTTTCGTGTTTCGTATTTTCTTTTTCTCTGTCTTTTTCTCTCCTCCGTATCTTTCCACTCTATCTTTCTTCAGTGAATTTCACCTGACGGTGCATATAATAAAATTCTCCTTCTTCCTTTTCTCGTCGCAGCGTCCGAAACTGGCAGTGACAGTTTCAAGACGATCTCGAGATCGTGGAGATTGCCGTGCTCTCTTTAATTCCTACACATCGCCGCCAGTATCACGCCTCCGAAGGAGGACATTGCACTTTTTCCGGTACGCATATTAGCGGTTCAGCCGCAGCAGCTCCTCCCCGCTCGCCGTTTGATCTTCTCAAAGACGTCCAATCTTCCTCGTCATTCCTCTTCTTCTTACTCTCTTTTCCATCCACGAGTTGTCGTACTCTTCTTCCTCTTCCGCTTGAATGTCCTACACGTCCTCCCGTATCTTCATCTTCTTCTTTGTCGTGCGTTTCACTCTTCTGAGACTCGTTTTCCCTTTCCAGCAGTAAAATGCAGTAAAAGCAGCAGCAGCAGTAGCACTTCCTCCGCGATGACGAGATTTCGGTTCATTAACGACCAGCTCGTCGCTCGCATCTCGAATTTCTCATGTCAGACGCTGCCGTCAACCACCATGGGATGAGTCGGCGATCTGCATAAGTAAACTTAAGACGGCATACTCGTAAGTTCGTAAAATTTTATGATAGACGAAGATTTTAGATTGGCAATATTCCAGATGAGGTAATAGAAAAAGAATTGATGGTAATTCTTACAACGATTTTGTCTTTGCAACTTTTATATATGAAAAAAATTGAAGGTTCAATGAAAGCGGTTCAGAAAACATCTAAAAAAATCTAGACACACAGTTTGTTGCAATAATTATTCATGATCATTAATTGGAAATAAAAAAATCAAACAAAACATGGCAATAAGATTAAAAATAATCTCTCCCGTTCTTAAAATTCTGAATTTTATCTCGAGTTAAAAAAATTCACAGATCGAATCGATGGATATATTTTGCAGTAGCAATTCTTTATAGCAAAGCGCATCAAATCACTAGAGCACAGAACATCTAATCACGTTGACGTAGCGATTCAGGAAACGACCTCCGGCTTTGATATACCGCCCACCTTTGAAGAGAATGTATCATCGCTAGTTACTCAAGCATAGTCTTTTGTATTTCAAGCATAGTCTTTCCAAAATAATCATAAATTTACGTTACATAAATAACACACTCTGAATTAATATCGAAGAAAACTAACGAAGAACTTCTTGTAAAAACACATTACAGCGCACTGGATCAAAGACTGGAAGAATCAACTTCATAGAAGATCTTTGCACATCTTCCCTCGTTATTCAGAAACGAGGACAATCTAAGCAGTGCGAATCATTGCAGCGAATGGGCGAATTGGCGTGTCAAGTGTCATGCGGACGCGGGCGATGCGAATAACTCGAGACTGAAGAATAAAAAGAAGATCGACGGCGTTAAGGGACGGAGTTCCTAAAATACGATCTCGGGGAAGCGTCATCGGTTTCTTCGTATTAAATCACTCTCTTTTTCGCCGCTGTTCCGTACGCCATCACAGATTTCGCTGATAGTCTCCCTCTGGTCTTCATCTTCTTCAACGCGTTACGTTGCGGTCAGATTATTATTCCTTCGTGCGTAAACATGAGCATGAAACGCGCGAAATTGCGAAAGATTACACTGTTCCTCTGACTTAAGTTTCTTCCGCGAAGAAAACTTGATCTTCCGTATGCCTTGACGCGGCACGTGCCCATCGATCGTTTTTATATCTTAATACGATTGCAATTTAAATGTCACTTAGAATGCAAGCGATCTTGACGGAGAATCGAGAGATTTTCAGGGTTAATGTTATAAATAATAGTGAGTTATCATCGGAATAGCGACTGTATATCCTCACTCTTCCCGGTAAAGTTCAACGGTTCGTTTCTTATCAACGGCATAACGACGGTCGCACTATCGCCACTTTTATTTCGCTTGACAATCCTTCCTTTCCGTTGTCTACTTTGACTTCTCTCGCGAACTCGTTTTGTATTTGTTATCCTTCATTGGTGCACGTTCACCGTAGATTATCAATCCAAGACGCATTGAGTATCGACTCCACCTAAGCAACAAAAACGCACATTAATTATTTATGCCCGCAATTCTCTCTCCTTTTTGTATAAAATTGATTTCACATGTTGTACACTGTGTACTAAAAGGAAACACCATCTGCACGATTTCTATCACAAACTTCAGTTTCGAGGAAAGGCGAGAGACCTCCTCGAAGACCTTTCAAGTTCGGCGCCAGAAAAAATATACGGATCCATGAACGAGACGTGTAAAAACTGCCAGAACGATAGTAAGTTACGTTCCGAGAGAATATTCTTTCCCGTCGATGTTTGGAAAGAAGACAAGATATTAGGTTGTGAAGATCAGTGAAATTATGATATAGAAAAAAATTGAGTGTCCCGAATTATCAATTAATATTACAAAGGAACAGTTTATTCACAGTAAATTTCTGTCATTATTGTTTTGTGAATTTTCTATTTCTTCAATGGTAAATTCCAAGGATGCGGAATATGTGCAAGTAACTTTCCAATATGTGACGATGATTTAATCAATGCATCACGAAACACAATCTCTAATTAATCCAATAAGGAAGAGTTAAATAACGGCCACGCAATCTTGCGAATAAACAAACATAAAGTCTTGCACTCCACTGACATACGTCTTGATTTTGACAAAACCGCACTTTTCTTAGAAAGGATATGCGTTTGTAGATGCACGTGCACACTTCGCGAGTATTCGTTACTCACTGACGAAGCGTCTGTAAATGTCGCTTACGTCGTCGTCGTCGTCGAAATCATCATATTCGTCGTCGTTATCGGTTCTCCTTTCTCTCCATGAGTTACTTTTAGATTTATCCGAGAAATGTAACAGTAGACGAACTATGTCAAATATAACAGCTCAAAAAATTCAAATTCGTATCATCTTTATATAAACAGTCTGTTTTTTTCTCTACATTTTTTTCTTCGATTTTCTTTGACTTTTCTCTCTTTTTTTTCTTAACGTAATTATTATTATATCTTTCTTCGATATAACATCTAATATTTTTTTATTTTCATATTTCCTTAGTCTTCTCTATTTTCAAATATATTTCTCAATATTTATAATGACTATCTCTGTGATTAAAATTAAAGTGCTTATATCGCTTTCTTTCTTTGACTCTTCCTTTACTTATAATAAATTGAATTCTTAAGCTGGTATAATCCTTTTTGGATATATCCATGATTTTCTCTACACTGATCTCCTCTCCTTTCTTGTACCTAAAATGAGTATGTACACAGTATTAAATATACTGGCCGAGATGCATGATACAGCGACGCAACGCTTCCTGGAGTCTCCACATTTCGACATCACACGAGCGTTCACGCGTGTGCGTGTAGACGCATAGCGCATGTCGGTGATCAAACACGAGGGCAATCGGCGAGAGATCTGTGTGAGATCATGCGATTCGGTTGCGTAATTCGTGTGCGTCCCATTAATAAATACGACCGCTGTTGCCGCCCACTTGCTCACGTTTTACGGCCCACGTTGCTATCACGGTCACGCACGATTGCTATGATAGTCGGCGGTGATCCCGATCAATTCTTATTGTTTTCATAAACTTAGAAGATTGTCCCGGATACATGGGATTGCATAATACTGAGAAAACATCTTCTCTTAGTAAAAACGCACTTTCTTCTACTAATGATCAATTAAAGGGCTTAATCGAGAACTTTAATTGATCAGTAGCAGAAGAAAGTGCGTTTAATGTGCGTTATCTCAAATACATTGATTCATTAATTCCGTTCCCTGCGAATTATTGCTACAATTATACAGATACTTCTGTGAATATGTAGCAAAGATGTAGCAGCTAAATACCATTAATGGCTATGAAGTGTACAAGGCCGATCATTGCTGGCATACTTTGACGACGCTATGAGATAATGTCCTCTTAATCTTCGAGAGCATTGAAGGGAATTATTAAATCATCTCTATTTATCCTGCTGCATGGAGGATCCATCAGCTATGGAGAACATGGCGAGAATCGCGGGTTTCTCTATGATTATTTGATTTTGGCTGGCGGCGAGCAAATAAATAACGGATTACCGAGATCGACTCTTGATTAGACAACGTAACATCAAGATCCATTTTGTTCAGTATATTAATAGAACCAAATTTATTCTTGCTAAATTTTATTCGTTAATAATTTTTACCAAAGAGAATTGATTTTTACCAATCGTTCAAGATGCTATAAAACAATGACAAATACAATTCATAGATTCGCTAGTGTTAAATAGGTAATTAGAATTTGTATGTTATCAATCGAGGTTTATGACCTCAACGTAAACTAGGACACGTGAATCAATTGAGGAATGAATAAGCGAACACGAGGCAAGCAACCAACGTTTTAGACCTTAGCCGTAATAATTATGAATATCGTATTCGCAATGATGAATGTTATCGGTAGTCTGCGCGATCAGCAGAAATACATTAGCAGAGCAGAGCATTGATAAAACAATCTTACGTAGCGCGATACAGCTTTTATACAGACTGTTTCAAAATCTGTCTTTTTGTGATTAAAATTTTAACTTATTAAAATTATACACAAAAATGTTGAATCTTGAACTGCTCTGTCATTTTACATATAGAAAATGTTTCCTTTATGCATAAAATGTGAATAATCTCAAACTTACCTTCGTCGAAAAGGCATCCTCACACTCCGTGCAAAAAAGATTCTCCTCCTTTTCGTGCAGCAACATGTGAGATTTGAGACTCGCCATTCTGGCATATTTCCTACCACATTCGGGGCATTTTGGGTCACCGGTATTATGCGTTGCCATATGAAGCGTGAAATTTGTCTGTAATGATACCATTATATGAAGTTACTAGACTGAATCCATTGCACACATCCAAGATCAAGAAGCAACTTTCTCTCCTTACTGCTATTAATTTAATTCTATAAGAAATTAGTCGGATTGAACAAGTTTATTCGGCAGAAGTTCTCTAAATATACTTTTTAGTCATCATGTAATTGTTTTATTTTCTCTATCATATAATTTCTTATTTGTCATATATATTAATTAAAATTATAGCGATATGTATTGTATAATATATATATATGAGTATATAATGAATACTTGATAAATGTATCAGTTTCCTTAAGATAGAAATATATTACGAAATTCTTTTCTCTTAAAATCTCAATGATAGAACAGATATTAAAAGACATACTGGAATATTAAACGATGCTGGACATTTGGGACATCTATGCGGTTTTTCTTCGGCATGATTTTCCATATGTTTACGGTATAATGCTTGTTTAGTAAATTCTTGACTGCATATATCACACTGCAGAAACTGCGTATTCTATAACAAAGTATTAATATATAATTTTGTGATAAGAATAATTTATATTATGACGTATAAAATAAAATATATTCCTATATTCCTATATAAAATGTTAACAACCAATCCATTTCAGAGATGATAAAAATATTTTTCAGTTGTAGACAATCAAGTTGTAATCAATCAAGGATATAACATACTTGCGAATTTACTTCGTTCTTCTTTGGTCTCCCTGGAGATCTTTTGTAAATGTTTTGTATGGTATTAAATACAGGCGTAGATTTGCTTTTAGCATGATTGTTAATTGTTAACTGTCCTTTGTCTGATAACACACTGCTATTATCTCTAATAGGTAATAGATATTCTGCACATACATTCGTATCTTGTACTTTTAATTGTTCCGTAATTGCAGATCTAGCTTCTAAATATTGCATCCGTGGCAGTAGATTTGTTTGTTGCATCGCAGTTCCTGATAGACCCTGCACATTCATTTGGAAAATAGGCTGAAACAGAAAAAACGTCCAATAAACGTAGATCATTTCATTATTGTTCAACGTTTTTAAGATATTAGATCACTAGATACTGTTTTTTTTTAGCTGAATTTCTTGTGCATAGTTTATTTTTCCTCTTTTTTTCTCTTCAATGTGAAAAAAAAAGAAGAATGATAAATCATGCAAAAAAGTTAAATCAGCTAAAAAGAACAAATCTACTATTAGCTACACGTACCGAATGTAAAATAAAATTTCCATCCGCCGTCTTTATCAGTGTTGGAGATATCATGTTATTCTGTGGCATAAATGTGATTGGTGTTGTCATAAATTCCAGTGTACCGTCCTCACGTTCTGAAAAGAAATCTTTAGTGGTGTGATATTAATAGAACATATACGTGTTCATTAGACAAATTTTCTGTTTAATTATTTAAATTACAATTCTGATAAGTCCAATGAGCTAAACATGAAATGTTACATGTCGATAAATCTTTAATTATTATGCATATAAAAAGCTATATAATATATGCATTGCAGTTATAAAGTTATGTTACAACTGCATCCTGATTCTATCATTCTTAATGATAGTGCCAGTAGTTATACTGTCATTGTACATTATACTAGGTAAAAAAGTGATATAATGACAATGCAATAATATCAAATTGTTGTCAACAGTTACAGAATCAGGATATTGGATATCTTCTAATTATTATACTTATATTTTAATTATATCAATATTGTTTTAATGTGTAATATATATGTTAAATCTATTGTCTTACCATCTACTGTCAGTAGCGCATGACCGTCATCAGTAGTGATAAAACCAATCACTGCATCACTAGAACCAGTTAGTTCCATAATCACATTCTGTTCCGTCAACATGTTGGTATATGTTTAATGCGACAAGTAGCAGTATCAAACAATAAACAATATGGCTCTCACAAATTCACGCTTGCTTGTCTGATATAGATGATATAGATCCAACTGCAGATCCCAAATGTTCAACAGCTATAGTTTTTACTGTAACATAATTTGAGCATTAATAATTGAGCATTAATAATTATAACAATAAATACACAATATTGTTTTTTTTATTTTTGCACTAGAACTTTCTCTCTTTCTCCCTTTAATTAAATAACAAACATATTTTAAGTTCCAAAAATGTATATTATTTAGTTACAAAAAACACACCTATTATCTGACAGCCAATATTTGATTAGTTTTAGGCTAATTCTGTCACATAACTACATCATTAATGAATTAATAACTAGATGACAATCAAATTTTAATATAATCTAATTATGTCAAGTTCAAATGTTTGACCACAGTCTAGACTACAATTCTGTCTTATAATGACTCGAACGTTCAACAATTAACTCACTAATGTATTATTAACTGATCATTAACACATCAATGATTACAGAAATCTTAATAAACTTTATTAATCTCTGTGCAACTCTAACCTACACGCAGCACGCGTCGTTTCTTACTTGTTAAATATGAATCGCATAGGACAACCGTATCCGATTTGACGCGACAAGGTGTCCCGAGGTTCTTTGCCTTACTTTGCCTCTCGGGAATATTTGACTTTAAAACCTTCATCTACCTCACACAAATGCGTCCATATGTTGTTTTCTTGCCGATCTCCCTCTTCCTCTCATTCCCCCTCGTAGCGCAGATGCGTATCGTAGCGATTACCGGTTCATTGCTCGCGCTCGTCGCATCCAAAGTATCCACTTCTTTTCTCCTTTACCTTTTCGTTTCGTCAGTTGCTATCAACGAATTAGCACAAATTAATTAACGATTCGCCATCGACGATCGACGTTCGCCATTGCCGCCATTCGCCGTCGTGTTTACACTTTACAACAGTTCGGGCCCCAGTAATCGAAAATAGTTTAAAATGGATTGAAATTTTTATGCGTATTTTAAGTCCATTGATTCCGATTAGCTTTTTTATATTGTTCTTTTTTTTATTCTTATCTATTTTAAATCTCATATTTTGTTTTATTGAATTCAATTGAATAAAAAAAGAACTTGTTTCTTATTCAATTGGATTCAACTAGATTCATTTGGATTGAAAAACTGCATCTCGTATTCAGAATTTTGAATTAAGCAGTATACATAGAAAAAAAAAGATTACAAACAATGAGTTATTTAAAAGAAACTGAACAAATTTAAAAGTTTTCGAATTCTTAGATTATTTCATTGTGTAAAGAGTATTCTGATTATTACTAAAGTAGTTACATCAAAAAAATAGGGCGAATTTGTCTTCTTATCTTAATTAAAAATTATACGTTCGCCAATTGGCATTTTTTAATGAAATAAAAATTATACCGTTTAATATCGATTGCAAAACGTCACGAAGAATCGAGTCGATTCATGTTTGTATCGATACTATGCGAGTGTTATTTATCAATATTTACTTATTGAGATTAAGGTTAATAATAACTGTGGCTCTCTAATTACGGAAGTAAATGTCGTATTAAGTTTAATTATCGAATCAATCAATTTACGAAGGAAGCATGCCGGGCCCAGTGGAACACCGGAGTGTTACACCATTAATAAATTTTATTCGAGATGTTTGTCGAGGTGTAAGTGATGACATTTGTTTTAATTATATAATATGCCTTACGCTTTTTCTGAATTTTTGTATACTGTTTTGCATTAGTCTTCAATTTATTAATTCAAATACATACATTTTCTGAAGAAATTTTGCCGTCTGCCTGGAAAACGAATCATTAATTGTAACGTTTATTGAGAGGTTATATCCAGATATGCTAAATTTAACTCGACTGACGTTTTATGGAAAATTTAAATATTTTTCCTGCAAAATATTCTTCTCTTCTTATTTGCAATGTGCTCACATGATTCTTTGATATAGAAATATAATGGAAATTTTGGAGTTTAAAAAGTTGCATTTATGTTTGAATTTGTGTTGCAGTTGAGTTTAAAAAATTGCACATATCCTTTATAATAAATTCTGAAAAGTTAAAAACATCAATTAGAAATATCTATTATATTTGAATAAATAAATATTTTTTCGGCAAAAGATTTTTTTTTGAAAGTAAATTGAGCAAATAATTAAAAAATGTATAAGTTCCTTTAGTTGTTTTTATATAACAGTTTGATGATTATGTCTAAAATTTTATTTTGCAGAAAAAAATCATAATGCCTCATAGGTATGCCGATGACCAATCCAAACGTACTCAACCTCCACCGAATATACCGGGTGGTCCAAACCACAAAACTTCGCAAATTTATTATTACACTCGAGATGTAAGACGAGAAGTTAAGCCGCCGATATTAATTGGCGGAATAAAACAAATTGGTACAGAGTAAGTATAAACATATAGACAATAATTATGTGAAATAATATAATATATTGCATAATATATTAGTTATAATGTGCAATATTATAGGATATTAACAATTTTACATTTGAAATTTACATTAAGAAGTCTATTCTATAATTTTTAACAGTTGTTATGTTGATATCGTAATCATTACAATTAAGAATTACGGAATAAGCCTCATAGAAGGATTAAAATCAATTAACATGTATATAAAATCTTTTTGCATGCAGCTACATTATCAGAATAATTTAAAAAATTGATTTATGGAAAGAAAGAAATTTAGAAATATAAAAAGAAATTTCTTAAATATACAAATTAAACTATCGATGTTAAAGATATTTTCTTGGGAACTTTTAGGAAGACATCTGTTACCGAAAAGAAATTTATCACTCCGGGGAAAACCTATAATTGGGGTTCTTAACTTCTCAGAATCAAGCTAATTATTAGTGTTGTGTTACAAACATACTAATGTATAAATAATATTGTTCAATTAGTTTGCTTAGTTATTGTATATAGAAAATAAATTAAATTGCTTTCATTTATTGTTTGTTTAATTATTCATTACATTTAAAAATAATCACGCCGTAAAATTATAAAAACATCGGGAAACATTAAGCTGGAATAAAAAATGTGTATACATGTGTATTGCTCTTGATATTTTACAGAATATCTGTTAAAATTTAATTAAATACTGTTATAATTGAGAATTAAAATGCATCGCGAGAGAAGGATTTCTAAATATTGTCATGATTAAAGTAATTTAATTTTTTATCCATTAACAGTGCATAAATTAATAACAAACAGGAATGTAGTCGTATACAGATGTGCTGCATACGGCAGACATATACATATATAAGCGATCTCTCGTAGATAAATATGATACATTATTACATACATACAAGATTAAACGCTTTCGTAAAATACTGGGACTAAAGTAATATTGACACCAATGCATTTGTACAGTTTCACAGTCAGTGGTTATACCGCGATATATCTAACAACTGCAGTACAATAAAGTATCTGATTCTAATATAATAACAACAGTCATGACGAGCATAAAGTCGCCTATTAACGATTACACGGACGGGGAAGAAAGAGGAGAAGGAGACGGAAGTAAGTTTCCCGATATAGTTCAATATGGGATTTGATTCTGATAATACTGTATCATATCGTAAGTTTTCGTACGGAAGTTGAGGTAGCTGTTACGTATTACATTGATCATAAAGATCGCCGCATCGCGATCGGTGGCGGTCGGCACAAACCGGCTGCGTAGAAGTTTAATAGTTTGCCCGCGGAAACATGGTAATCCTGTGTCGAGCATGAGAGAGACGAGAGAGATGATAGCCTCCTGATAAGGCCTACAAAATAAAAAATATTTAAGGATACGTTAAGATTTAAATTATTACCTATTAAATTAATGATTCGAGACAGCTTTATATATACCTAAATGTAATCTTATTTTTTTATGGCAATATATAGAATGTAGTATAGATTTTTAAAATGATATTGATGAAAATAATACTCACCTAACTGCGAGAAAAGCCTGCACGCACAGTTCCATAAACCAACGGAATGGCGCAGCTTCCATTTTACCACCCATCACGAGGACCATCTCGTCAGTCAGCTTGATATCGGGCTCGAAGCCCAGATTACCACCGGGCGAGCTCTCAAACATAAAACCGAAATCAATGTGTATGATATGGCCTTGGGTGTCTATCATGATGTTGCCATTGTGACGGTCCTTTATCTGTAGGAGGTAGGTAATCACACTGTACGCCGCCATTGACTTGACAAAGTTGCGTCGAACGTTTTGGAACTCCTTGGTCGTCTCATCGCCATATTGCGCGATGAAGTATTGATACATGTCGTTATCCGTTGTACGACCAAGTTGATCTCTCGACGTTGCGTGTGGCACACATTCTATCACACCGCACTAATAACAATATAATTATAAATGAGATATAATCTATCTATCAGAGAGCGTATTCATTACAAGAAATCAGTATCCTACCCCGGGAGCGGTGGCCACAACTCTGTAGGGAAACAGGAAGAGATTTAGCCCAACTTTCTGGAATACATTCTTAAAGATGCTGATCACTTGCAGAGCAAGCATATCTTGCCTGACGTCATCTCCGACTTTGAAAATAGCGGCCTGCCACGTCTGTTCTTCCGGATCTTTCTTGCTGTCGACTTTTCCGTTGGTCGATACCGCTAGCGCTATATTCTCGAGCTCATTGATGCCATATCTCTGTACTTTGAAGCGCGCTAAGAATGGTGCCTTAGCAGCACTATAATTATAAGATAATTGCATAGTATTTTATAGCAGAATTCATATCATTGTCTTTTTAACTATCTTAAATCGTACCTTTGCATAGGAGTACCGCTTTGATAATCTATATCGATAACCATCGCTTCGGGATTCGATGGTAGATAACAACCAGGTTGTACTTGAACTTTTGCTAAAGCATCTAAGCACGCGGCTTTGCGTTCTGACCCTTTGGGATACGGCCGAATTTCGCCCGAGATGTTAGTAATCTTGTCGAAAAAGTCGAACTCCCTCTCGTAGAATTGTTTTGCTGGGCCAGACAGGGCATTCAGAATATTCTTTGTCAACGAATCTAATACGTCATACAGTACCGGATCTTTTATCTGCTTATCCTCGTCCATATATACATTAGTGTGCATATTCCATATCAACTGATGTGCCACTACCTAAAACATGTCAAACCGAAGCACGTTTAATTCTGTTAGTTTAATACAATTTAAATTTTACAATTTAAATTTTGCAATACTTATAGTACCTGTGATCGTTTAGCAATCTTCTTAATAAATTCGATTACGTAGCCCATTGAATCGTGACGGACGGCTTGCACTAGTTGAGGTATATAGAAGAGCACAGCGTCGGCGGGATAGCTATCTAACACGTGCACCGCGTATTGCGCCGAGATGGGATGATGCGGAAATTGTCGTGAAAAAAATGCCAGCGCTTGAATTGGAGACACTCTTTCCCATGTTAAAAAATAAACTAACTGAAACAAAATCCAAATTTTATAAATGAGATAACAATCTCTAACAGATCTAAGTAGAGATTGAATAATTTATAATTATTGACAAAGAGTAAAGTTAAAAATCTCACTTCAGGTACATCGTTGAGAAGCGTGTCCGTTGTAATAAGATACTGCAATGCTTCCGACAAATGCATGACTGGCACGGGTTTAAGGCGCACTAAGCCGCAAATCTCTTTGATGATGACTTCGTGATTCTTTAATCGCACTGGTAAAAATATGGCCAAAACGGGACTGATCTCCCACGCGAGTCGCGTATATTCTCGCCAGCGATCGTTCATCCCCTTGGCACGCCAGTCTGCGATACTTACTTCACCTTGCAACGCGAGTTCCGCTCTTCCGCTGGGATTACGCCAAACCTGGACGAGAAACGAGACTTTAATGTTTGAGAAGCTGATTTTCATTAAAATGCGACAAAATATAGTGATTTATTGAGAACTCACAAGTAACATTTCAATTTCAACCGCTAACAACTCGAGAATCAAATTTCGCTTCTTGATGTAATCTTTCACAAGAACATTGGCATTTACAATTCGTTTGCTGCGATTGCTGCGTTTGCTCAATGTATTGGTGCTGGTCGACATAGGCATGGTACTCATCCACACGTTGCTGGAAGATCTTGAGAAGTCGTTTGGCGTAGGAGCCAATGTGGCGGCTAACGAATTAATTGTCTCGCTTGGAATCATTGCAGTTGTATAAGTTTGAGATGTCACTATCTCAAACTCATTATCGGCTCCTGTCATCATTAAGTATTTCTTGTCGCTATGCATCACCTGTGGAAATACATAAAACAGAGTTACAAGTACCAGTCGTGAATACAAATTCCAGAATTTTATTAAGAAAATAAAAAAGATAATTTCATATAAATTTTTATGTTTACAGTAATTTCTAAATTATTTCTATATAAATCTTATTCGCTCCTTATATATGTAATTATTAACATGCTGCACTTACCTGCCAAAAACGTATGAGTGTAACTATATCTTCACTAAGTTGGTCAATTTCTTGGGTTGGCAACTGACGTTCTCGACAGAAATAATCCAGACAATTGGAATAGACACGTTCTCGCAGGACATTCTTACTTAAAGTTCTGCGAAAGTAGAGCCAATTATTTTTCCTATCATCATCGTTATTCACGTGATAATGAAAAAATATATTACCTCGGTAAAACATCACCTTGCAGCAATACTAAACCGCATGAAAGAAGTTTAAAACGCACGCCGACCGCGGCGACGTGTCGTGTGATGCCAGGTTCTTCGCCAGATGCACCGATGGTCATAGGTAACGAGCGATGCAGGAGTAAAGCGATCATATCGACCGTCTCCTGGCAACAGTACTTGGCCGTCTCGACGAGCTCCACTATGAAGGTCACCCAGATATCGTGCGGTTTTACGTACGGCGGATTAGGACCGAGTTTGCAGCCCTCATAGACCGCAAGAGGACTGACCTCCCGCTCGTTCGGTGTAAATAGACCCATTTTCTTATCAACGGTATACTGCCATGCGAGTAACATCTCTTGTAAAAATCGCAACTTTAAATCTGGTCGTACAGTTAAAATCCACTGCCAGCACTCGACCGCTGTGGTCATAGCTGCGGTCGTAAACAGTTCTATCTGCGAGCATGCAACCGTGTGTAATAATCGTCTGTGTATACCTAAAAATACAAAATCCAATTAGTGCAAATAGAAAAAAAGCTAAGACCAATAAATTGCATTAACAAATCCAATTTTCTAAAATTAATTATTTAACTCCATAAGGTTTAAAATTACAAAGTTGATTAGTTTAAATTTACCAGGCATGGATATTAAAAGAGCGGTAGCACGCCAAAGAGCTCCTCGATGGGTGGTATCATCACGATCCTGACAGGCGCGGCGAACGGCTTCGATCAATCTCTCGACGACTTTATCCCTGCACTCTTCGAGAGTCATTTCCGCAGTTGGCGATTCGGTGCGCGCAAGGGCGAGCATACCCGCTACTTCACCAGCGTGCCATGATCTTGTAGACATCATCGACAGCAACCATGAACTCGCACCCTTTGGACCGCGTGGCCTTTTATCCAAGGAATTTGTCTATTAAATACATTTCTCCGTTAATAAAATTAATATCGAATATAATTACAATGCGTTAATAAAGACGAATGGCTATCCATTTCTAGTATCCGTTTCTAGTATCCGTATCTTCAATGTAGATAAACTTTAATTTCAGTTCAACTGGTTTTTTATTTTTTTTTTCTAATTCTTAGACTTAGAAAAAGATGAAAAGTTAATTAAAAATTAAAATTGAACTATATTGGTAGAATTATATTAAGATAATTCTAAAACTTAAAGTAAAATGACGTATGATATACGTTGAAACATTGCTACATACATTTGCTGGAACTATTGTGGGAATCGCAGTATCCACAAATTCAAGGACTGAGTCAATTGCCAGCGACAAACCAGAATAATTTCGCATGCCAGAAGACGGTATTTGATTAATGTACTCTTGTAAATGCGACTTGGTAGCTTGCGGCGCCCACTTCATGGCTTCCTGCACAATGCCCTTGCATCTTGCGGTAAAATCCTTCACGATAATCTGCAATTCACACAACGTCATAGAAACTATTTTTTATTTTAACAAGTAAAGCATATAATAACATCATACCTCTCTTGCTTCAAGAGTATTCATCAACTCGATGCTGTATGGCGTTCCAGGTATTCTTAAGCTAGGAGTTTCTTCATTTGGGTCAAGTTGTAATGAGTACGATAAAATCTGCAATGATCATATAGTAAAGAAATCTGGTAAAGTACAGAGTACAGTAAAATGATAAATATACCTGTAATATGTCCAACATACTCCAAAGAACTTTGCAGTTCCACAACAGATGTGGAAAAGCATCTACTAAAGCACTGAGATATTTATCTGCCACCCGCCTGATCAGCTTGTGAACGTGATTGAAACGCACCAGCAGAAATTGCGCATGATTCTCGAGTTCCTTCTCACGTTGCTCGTTCTTCGGTTTACGTTGCATCACATCCTTGAATTTTGCAAATACAGAATCCGCTATACAGCATATGCACTGCCACATACCGCTCTTGTCCTTCTGTAAATCGGTGTCGCATAAGTATTCCATTATTGGTTGCAGACTCGGTTCAGAGCTGTTAGCCACCCGTAAGGTCTCTGACCAATAGACGGAGAGCAAATATGTACACTGTGCAAACTGTAGTTTAGTCACATATGCTGATATGTCGTTTGTACTGAAAAAAAAATTACAGAAATTTCATAACAAGTTTGGAAAATTTAGAAAAATATATGAATATTTGATAATAAAATAAAGTGTATAAATTTCTTAATTAAAAATAGAAAAATGTTCATGTATAAATGTCCACGTATAAAAATATAAAACATTCTTCAAACAATTGATATTATTAGATAATAAAACTGGGAGATTAAAAGTAAATTGTACCGAGTGCTTATCTTCAATACTTGACTCCGTAGCTCCTGTAGCTCATTCAACGAGACACTGTCGTTGCGCACCGCCGATGTATACTGTAACTCTCGCATTTCCAGACGGGCACTGGTCTGAGAAATAAGGTAAGGTGACTTGACGGCGATTTCTTTAACGCCCTCGTGCCATTCGGACGGCCATAATCTCGAGGAATGATCTGTGGCGAAACCCATTATTACGCAGTACAACCAAAAGTCCTTAAATAACTTTAGAAGTCGTTTCTGTGGATGCCTGATTGGCGGTAGACGTCGCATTAATATCGCAATCACGGGGATAAGAACTCCTAGATTTCCGGCGCTACTAGCTGTTTTCTGTATATGACATAGTATATCATATAAAATAATATTTTCAAATTATTTCTGACATTTTGTCAAGATGACTAGTTTAAGTGATTTACCGTCGCAGCGATACTATTCGGCATCTTATCGCTGGCACGTTTACCCTCAAGGCCCAACTGCACGAAGAGTTCTAGAAGATGAAGCAACAAATCGTCCAATTCCGATTCACCCTGCAGATTCGCCGCTATGTTTGCTAAAGCATTGGTAACCGCCTTGGAAACATGACAATATTGTTTGCGGTCGTCGCTCGCGGCATATGTTGCTGTACTCGATCCCAATGACATGGAGAACATCTGCATTATTCCTTCATAAATCTGCATAAAAAAATCACAATAATAGTTATATAAACAATGTTATAAGTGAATATTTCGAATGCTGTTCACACCTTTGGTTCGCACTTAGCAATGATCATGCAGCCCAATTGATCCACTATGAGGAAATCGAGATCGCTGGGAGTGCGACAGAAAAGCTGTTGAAAAAATGGGAAAATCGTGCGCATCGTTTTCGGGGTGTCCTTTAGCGCCACGGCAACGTGACCCAACATGATCACGATGTTCTTTGACACCACTTCGTTCTTCAACTTCTCATCGCTCTCGCTGAAATCAAGAGAAAATTACAATTTCGCTTTGACATGTGTTGATTAGAAAAATTACAAATTCTTTCGATGAAAAGTACCCGTCGGCTATGTCTGCAGTGTACAATCTGTTCGAGACACTGGCCACGAGCGCTGGAACGCAGTCTGGATTCACGGAATGCGCGGCTTCCAAAGCGATGCAGAGATTGCCGATGGCCGCGTCGCGAAGTTTTTCAAACGCCGTGTGTACTGATGACGTCGTCTGCTTTGAATCGCTTATTTCCTTTCCTTGGACTGTTAAAACATGTGCATATATATTACATCTACTATATAGATTAAATAATAACTTTAAGATTAATTAAATTAATGATATCTATAGTAAAGCAATTGTTTTACCCAGCACTTTAAATTGATGTTCCTTCATGGAATATTCACTGTGCTGTCGATATAGCTTCAAGAGAATTGGCGATGGTGCGATTAGAAAGTCTCGTAAATAATATATAGATGTGCTGGCTATGTTGGGAAATTTCTGCGCTAATTTTCCCAATCCCTCAAGACAAACCATCAGCAATGGCATGTGCGCCAACACAAGCTTGGGCCCATGATTGGAATTAATCTTCTCCACGAGCCGTCCGCACAAACTATCCGCACCTGTGAATTAACAAACTCTCTGCAGATGAATATAAATATATGAATATGTATAAATATATATAAAATGCAACGTTTTGGTATTATAAAGTTATTGATTAGTTATTTAGACATGGTACATGTAAAAATGCTTTATAAATATCCCTTCGTGCGTAAATATCTGTATATGTAAAAAGTATATTCTGAAAAATTAATATAAGAGAAAGTTTTCTACAAAATTTCATAAGAACTACATTCACAAATCTCACAGGTCTTACGCACAATGGAAGAAATATTAGGAACAAAATAAACATTAAATATTAAAAAAATAAAGAATTAAGAATAAAAATTAAACGTAACGCGCAATAAATACAAATAAGATATGATATAATATATCTTATATTTTATTTGTACGTTGTGCGTTTAATCTCTATATTCCTAATCTTTTTATTTTTCTAATATTTAATATTTATTCCTATTCCTAATATTTCCACCATTATGTGCACAATCTTACATTAACAGTTCATCTATTATATCAATTTAAAATTAATCAAACATATTGCGAAAGATTATTATCGTGCTAAGCAAAAATATAATTGTTAGTAATTATTAATAGCCGACATGTTAACGAGAATGTAACACACGGGTAAATCAATATACCCTTGCCAATCAGCATTGAACTGATATCTGCGAACAGCGCGGACAAATCATATTCGCCGGATACTGGAAAAATAACGTGAAAGCTTTAAAAGATCTGTGCTTGGGCGAGTATCGCGTAATCGAAACAGACATTGATATCTCGCGGAGACACACTGTCCATGCACTTAGAGTTATGAATATAATCATGAAACTCCTCCACAGTGTACAGATTATTTACTCTCATGAGTGTGGTGCTCCTAATTTTATAAGACACTTCCGCGGCTTGTGATCTCTGTTTCGTCAGCGACAAATAGAGCGTCACCTCACCTGTTTCATCACCAATTGCCCAAACCAGCAGATCCACGCACGCGGAGTTGGCCATTACGTTCACCTTAAAGCGATTCACGGTCCGGAAATTCGTGTCGATGTCTTCGCGCTCGCTCGCGTCGTGCTGCCGTGATTGCAGTTCCGTTTGACCCGAGAGAAACAGGCCTTTCACAAACTCCTGCACGTCCCTCGTGAACGGGGCCGGTAAGTCGCGCTGATTTTGTAACAACTCGCGCAACAAAGCCACCATCACTAGATTCATTGTCTCGCTAAACGTACGATATGGGAAAATATGTACTTGACCAGAATTGTACACCTGAAAAAAAATTGCAAAAGCAATTAGGATAATATGTAGAGGTATAAATAAAAATATAATTTTTTATCTATACAAATAAATAAAAATAATCATGTGTAATATGAAACTTACTTGCTGCGCTTCTTCGTCTAGAAATATCAGGATCTCCTTGGTAAGTAATTTTTTGGCTAAAGCTAGCACACTCTGTAAATGCACCACGGTAAATTGCATCCCGGCCCTTCTTTCGGGGCTCTCGTTACAACGCATCTGTGGAAACTGATTAAAACTCGACCCATAACGACTAAAGAAATACGTCGTCGGATCGTACGGAACTGACAAGAAGGATTGCAGTGACGGTCTTTTGCCGCAGTTATAATCGTGACTGTCGTAGCCTGGAAATGCATTGTCGAGACAAGAATTAAAATTGCCGCTCAGAGATCGTGGGATGATGGGCCTGAAGTTTGAAAAACTGTGCTGTTTCTTATCGGGCATCAAGCGATTTTCTGTGCTGCCCACTGGTGAGGGTGTTTCTCGTCGTGGAAAAATGCGGCAAAGCAACGGTGGATCCGTACATGCAAAGCGACCCATCGATCTTGCCAGACCGATTAGCACCGGAACCAGACATTTGCATAGTGATACTAAAACAATACGTAATATTAGAACGGATTTCTTTTATTAATGTAAAACATATCTTAAAATAACAGCAAGGTATAACATTTATAATTAAATGTACTCTATGATTGAAATACAATTTAAATTTTGTCTTCTATTTTTTCAAATTTTAATTCAATTTTTCTACTAATACAGTTTATTTTCAAATATAATTTTTTTCTTTCAAAAATTATTATTTATATGTGTCCTCAATTTTGATTATTGCAAAATCAAAACACACCGTTCTAAAAAAAATGTTTGGTTGAAAATGGAACTAGAAAATTCTAATTATATCAATCAGAATTCTGATTATTTTAATTAGAATTTTAGTAGATTTAACCAGCGAATTCATTTTCAACTAGAATTTCATTAATCCAACTAAACATTTTTCTCAATTGTATTTCAATACATTTATATTTGTATTTCAATACATCTATTAATACTAGAACCAGCAATAGTAACATTTTGGCTCCGCTAATCATTTAAATTCGGTTCTTTTTTGTATTAGATACACAAAATAGAATATTAAAAATATATGAATAATAATATATAAATACAACAAAAATAGTTCTAATAATATCAAAATAATTTCACTAAAAAAGAATGGTAGGAAATGAACAAGTTGGCACCTTCGTAGTTCTTGTAGAATACTATGGTGATTCTAGTGTATACTTACTCTTCGCTTGCAAGCCCCTATTGCTATTTTGATCCTTGTATCCGCGTATTAGATTGGTTAGAACAGCGAGTATCTCGACCTGCGTCGAGATAATTTCTTCTCGTACCGGTTCGCACCTGGCCGCCACATCGCTCAGCAGTGTGTTCAGACAGAAGCTGAAACGTTCCGCAACTGGCACCCGTTCGGCGAGCGAACATTTTATCTCGTCCCGCCACACCGCCTTTGGAAGACCACGTAACAATCTCAAGAGATAGGGCAAAATTTTATCCCGGTGTTGCAGACCAGATTCCAAAAAATAAATCCCTAATGCAATAGTTGCATCCTGACTCCTCTGATCCAGACGAAATACACCCTGAGCGGAATCTTGCGGACATAACTTGTACAGTTTTGCTACCTGTAATTAAGTGTAAAAAATATTACTTTTATCTCTTGATAAAAAGTGCATTAATTCTTTGGTTAAGGAAAATATATATATAAAATAGGATAAGCTTTTTTAAAAAAGAGAAAATCTTATAAAATATTTAAAAATATATTGCATCATACTTTAATAATTTATATTCTAATTAATATTTCAAATACGA
>NW_017304228.1:2086706-2098785 GCF_001594115.1 Trachymyrmex septentrionalis | reverse complement strand
ATTATATATTTTATATATAATCTTATATATATCAAATTTATAAATAATTATAATCTTATAAAATGCCGATTTCTCTCTGCATTTTACAAATAATTGTATATTGATCATGTAATCTTGATATATTGACTGCGTAATTTCTGGAATGTATTTTTGTACACCGCGGCAAAAATGCATTGTTACTTTTCTAAGACTTTTTTAAAAGTCATTATGTAAGTTGCAATCATAATTTTTTATAAGACAACGTTAATTATTACGCATCGCAAACTATAATTTCTAGAAGTGGCACGATATCCTTGTGAATTATGTCGTAACATGAAACGTCAGAACGTCAGCTGATATTTCCTGTTGTTAACCCTGATAAAATCGATGGAAAACGCGGAGTACGATAGTTGTCCGTGATTGAGAAATAGACGTTTAATCGGAGAATTCTTTCGGGAAGATTCTACTTACTTTTTCCCACGGCGTGGGTTTGATAGCGGCCAAACATCTTGCCAATTGTTGGACGGCGTTTGAGAAAAACAACCTCTCATCCGCCATCATCTTGCAGCCGACTGAGCCGTCTGATCGCCAATCATCAGTTCGCCAGTATTGCCACTCAGGACCGTGTAAAGGAGAGCTGCGCTGTAAAGGTAACGCGCTTCCAGTGCTAAGGGGCTCCGAATTTTTTTTATTTAAATATATCTATTTTATATTTATTCTTTGTACCTAAATTTATCTCTATTTAAATTAATTTGCACGTGCAAATAATCTTCTTTCTCTAGTACACAAATCTAATACAAAATTTGTATTTTTTTTTAGCTAATCGCTACACATATAAATAATATTTATTTATATTTTATTATACTTTACAAAAGTAGAAAGTAATTTAAATTTAATGAAATCCTTGTATGTGTGTGTAAAATTTAAAGAGAAACTATACATTAATAATAATGCAATTTTTTATCTAACCAAATAGCTTTTATATATTTAACTTTCTGACAGAGATATATAATTGGTGATCTGCTATAATTTTAATTATACCATTTTGTTACATTTTCTGAAGCCCAGAAAGCTTTTTAATATAAAATTTATAAACAAGTAGAGTCTCATTTTTATTTTTGCACTAAAGTTCTAAAAACTCTTCGCACGGCCCTGCCGTGCTCTGATTGCAGCTACATAATTCGCGGAATTCATCACGATCGCAACAAATGTCATGTCAGTAACGTCGTCTGCTAGCTTCGAAGTAACAAAAGCACATAGAAATATAAAAAAGATGCCATTCAGAAAAGTGATTAACAGGAAAATGTATGTAAGTACATGGATAAAGTGTCGATCAATGAAGTGTTATATATGTGTGTATAAAACGCAGAAATAAAATATCTTTTATTTTCTATCTATGATTAGTTGCTTTTGCATATTTCTAGTAAAAATATCTTTTATAGATAATTTTTCAAAATTGTATGTAAATTTTAAAATTCCTGAATAATTTTATAATTTTTTAGAAAATCCCAGATTTTTTATACAAATTGAAACACTTTTCAGAAATCTACACATTTTTTTAGATTTCTTTGTAAGCGAAAAAAAATTTTGAAATATTTTAAGATTTCCAAAAATATCTCATTCTGTAATTTCTGATTTATAAACTCTAAAAAAGTTTAAAGTTTCTTTTCAGAAAGTTTTATAAATTCAAAATATAATAAATTAAAAATATTGAGATATTATGAGAATTTGTTTCACAGGGATAAGCTTTATATATATATGTTCATGTAAAAAGATCTTGACAAAAATCACTTCATTTATTTTAAAAAATAAAAAGGAAATATCTATCCAAATAAAAATTTTGAATTTACTAATAGAGTATATTATTTTTCATATTTTAATAAATGATAACAAAGAGTACCTTGAGTACCAGTTTTAATAAATAATTTCACGTTATATATTTATAAGATTTCTGTCTCAGCACTTTTCACCCATGATAAATAATACTCTATCTTTTTTGAACACAGAAGTATATTCTTTTTCGATAGGCTTGTGCCGTTGCTAAGTTTTTGTGAAAATTTCTTCGTGAATTCCCGATTGTCACTCTTGCCAGTTGAAATTTCTTTCTTCGCTGTTGTCAGTAATCGATGAAGCTCGGAAAGTGCCGCGGATATATAAATGGTTTTCATTTCAATGCCTGGTCCTTGCAAAATAGAAGCACCAGCTTCTCTTAGTGCTGTTATAGTTTGTTCATCTTGTGGCAACCAATCGACCTATAATATATATATTGAATAATAATATACTATGGTAAAATTTTTTTCAGAACACTTTTCAAAATTTTTAAATAATTTTATCTTTCAAAAAATTTCTCATAGCCTTTATACAAATTCGAACTTTTCAAAATGTCGAGAAAGCCTACACTTTTTCCAAAATTTTTCATATTTTAAATTCTGAAATATTCTAAGATTTTTTATTTTGAAGTATTTGATAAAATCTTACAAAATCTGAAAAAATATTAAGATATTTAAGATTTTTTTTTTCAAAAATTATATAAACTACTCACATTTTTTACGTTGCCTACAACGGATTCAATTGCAGAGTCCATATCTTTGAAGATTTCATTATTTCTCATGTTTTCACAGATAATCAGAAAAACATGGGCAGCTTCCTCGGCACAGTTTAAATAATCTCCAATATAGTAAAGAGCAACATATGCATAAGCATATATCACATTTGTCACATTAAAGGGTACAAAAGGAGATGCTTTCTAAAAAAAATAATAACAATAAAATTAAGTCATATATTTTAACTATTGAATATTAATTTTATTGTTACCTGCAATTCATTAAATAATGGTACATCTATCAAATCAGGATATTTTAAATCGCTATAAGCATCCTTAATGTCCTCTTCAATTGGCCGAATTAATTTTTTTTCTACACGACAAGTCCACCATGGCACCCATTTAGGCAACAGCTTTTCTGCTTCTCCATTTTTTATCATTGCTTCAAATTCTTGCCTCTCTGCTTCAGATAAAGCTGACCAGAGCTCATTCGGATCTTCCAAATTGACATTCTGCAATCTGGTTTCCAAATCAAGAAGCTGAAAGATACATTTGTAAGAATAAGCATTCATCAAATCATACGAAACTGTCGAGAGTATTGATTTTTATTACTTCTTGCTCATCATCTGAATCCAATGGATAATCCTCTTCACTGATGCTTTCCTTATCTGAATTATTTTCCAAGATATCATTTTCCATGTCAGCCTCGTGTACTCTCTTAAGGATTTCCATCATTTTTTGTCTAGCAACTGGATTGTTTTCCTGAGACTTTAACTCATCCTCAACGCACTGTCTATAAAAGCTCTCGGAGCAATCTGTATGTGTATCTGACTTATAACATTCAGCTCCGCAATAGCTTATACCACATCGTGGACAAGTATACAAACGTTTGCGCTTATTGCATCTAATACAAGAAGAAAAATGCATGTTGATACAATACAAATGAAAATGTTTATAATATTTGGTTTTCACAAGAGAAAAGGGTTAGGTTTAATGTAACTTAGTAATTTTGTATGAATACTTTTTTTATAAAATACTACAATTTAATATATAATATAAAACGCTGAACTTACAATTCGCAAATAGTAGTGGTCGAACTTGTGCCAGGAATCTCCGTCATTTTAAGTCCTGGGAGTTTTTGGAAATGATTCAATCAACTGATTTTTGTACCTCTCTTTGAGATTATATACCTGAATTCTTGATATTATGTTACTTTCAAATTACTTTGCCAGCTTCTTGATGTAATTAAATATAATTCTGATCTTCTCCCAGTGATTTTCATTGATTGGTTCGAAATCTTCTTACAATCATATACATTATACTCTGGAAAATAAAAAATAATGTAAGAAAGATCAATATTGCTTGCCGCTCAAACAGCGTCCTACTCTACCAACAACGTACTATTTTACCGACTGATTCAAGACGCAGTTTTTTATTATTTAACAAGATGTCGCCTCATGTATTGTTTTCTACGTTTTTAAATTCTTCCCTTTTCACTTTCTCTGACAAAAGGCTTGATTCCTGTACAAAGGCTTGATTCCTGTACAATTCTTTACTTTTTCGATCAAAAAGGTTCTTTCTTATTTAGAGTCTGTGGAAATAGTATCAAGATGGGGAAAAGAAATTTGTAGAAATCGAAATTTGTAGATAGATATGTGTGAATCAGGAGGATTCACGGTTAGGAAACGTCTACAACATACGTAAGTTGCTGTAGAACTCGTTTATTCTTCCCGTAGAGTCGAACTTTTTGGGCTTTTTATTTTTCCTCTTTTTCTCGTCAGTATTTAATTATATACCGTCTCGTTTTAAATAAAAATGTATGTATTACAGCTGCATGGGATAGACTCTATTTGACTGTTCTCAGGCCTATATATAGAATTTGCATAAAGAAAATACGACATTCAATTCGATTTATCGTGTACTTTGAACTTAGCAGCTGGGCAGTAGCAGCTAATCACACAAAAAGGAATTAACAGAGAAAATTGCAATCGTGTGTTTCACTGGCAACAATCGGTGCATTATATTGTACTTTCGGTTTTTCCACACTTTTCTCTCCTTTCTCTCTTTATCTCGCGGTTTAAGTCAAAGGCATGGGATTTAACTACTGACGTACATGCATCAGTATGCACGATAAGAGCCAAGCCATTGCCGCATCGCATTATCGCTTTTAACCCCACTGGCTGATCCTCTCGCGCTTTTCGATTGGCGCTCGTGGAGCTACTACAAAAACAAGCATGCTGGCGTTGTGTGTCTCGTATCAAGCAGGCGCTAAGCGGAGTGGAACCGAGCCGAGTTGAGCCGTGAGCGGATGCGTCATTCCAAGCGGATCAAGCAAACCGGAGTTACTTGAGTTACGCCTTTCTGAACTTTTAGAGAGAATTTTTAAAACCGAGTGGTCTCCTGCACTTAATCATATCTTATCATATCCTTTTTCTTTTCCACGACACTTTAATTGCTAAAATATATCTACATATAATAAGTGAAAATATTTTCGCGAGCAGAGTTTCCATTCGTCGCCGCGTATCGAGTTCCACGTCAACGGTGCGACTGGAAATACCTGGTGACACAACACGATTCTGTAGCACGACCTTTCCTGAATAGTCTCCGATTCCTTCAATTTGTTTTGTTGACGTTAACAACAACCGCGAGCACATTCTCTTGCGAGGAGATTGAATCGAGACGTGATAATCGCACACGTACTTATTATCTTATCCGGTGACGCGTCTCGTGATTATAGTTAGCTCATAATCTCGCCGGTAGTAAAGTAATTAGCGCTAGGTGTGTGCCACATCGTAGGATCATCGTCGACTCTTCTTTTCCGTTTTTGTCTTGCTCTTTCTCTTTCTGAAGCAGTGAGCTAGTTGCTTTAGTCTATTCGCAGTGCACCCGACAAGATTTCGACATGGGAATCGAGGACATCGAGTACAAGGTAATCTTACTTAATATTTTTCATTTGCACAATTCTCGAAATATTTTCCGTCGCACGAAACAATTTTTCCTACCGTAGTTTCACGTAATACAGTTGTCAACAGATTTAAGTTCATTTCTATTAATATAGAAACTAACTTCTCTTGGTTCAACTTACTCTTCATTTTTTAAAAAAATTTTGTTTAGAATTAGAAAGAGATGAAGAAATTAATTAAACTAAAATGAAACTACATTGATAGAAACGGACATTAATCATCTCGCTTTAATCGCTTCTCGGAAAACACTCCTCCGACCTTGACTTCTCTTGCATCTCATTTTTTTTATTACGTTTTAATTTCCCCGAAGTTAAAGAAAAATATATATTTGTGTATATTTTTTAAAGACTGTTTATTGATGCATTTTTCGTCTCATTTTTAATCTATCTAATTTCCCCGTAAAAAGTACATGTTTATTAATCGGAATTAATATTTTTTCGATTCTTTAAGACGCTTTTCTATTCTTTTTATTTAATTTGCTCGATTTTCCCAAAAATAAAAAATAAGCATTCATTTGGAATTGCTGCCATTTTTCCTTTAAGTGCTATGTTTTTCTGCTTCACTTTTAATCTATCTAATTTTCTTGACGCTGAAGAAAAAGATGCGCTGCGTTTTAGAATGTTTATCGTAAGTAGAGAGAAAAATATAATAAAGTTTAGTAAATCTTTGTTTGAATATTTATTAAATATATATTTATTTTATACAAGAATTATTAATTTGATTTAATTATTGCTTTGTAGCAAGTATTTATTCTCCGTAAATAAATGTTATATTAGTACTGTTAAAAAATGTTATTATTTATTAAAAATTAAACTGTTATTATTTATTAAAATTTAGGACATTTTTCTCTCACTGTTCAAAACAATTTTGTCTAGTTCACGTAACATGCGCCAATTAAGGAGTTAATCATCTCGTTTTAATTGTTTCTCGGAAAACGCTTCTCTGACCTTGTAATGACTTTTTTTGCGTTGCATTTTTTCCATTTGCCCGATGCTAAAAAAAAATATACATTTAGGACCGAAACCGGTTCTTTATGCCTAACTATTTTTTTACTTCATTCCTGCCTGTTTTCACCGACGAAGATTAACTTTAATCTCGATTCAACTTACTCATTTTTTTCTAAGGATTAGGAAAAGATGAAGAATAATAGCGTTTTCCATTAAAACTAATGCAATACTGGTGCATACTGAGTACATTTAAATGCAAATCAATATTTATAGTATTAATAATTAATTATCTTCTGTTATATCACAATGAATAATTTAACCGTTTTAATTACATTTTAATTACAAAGATCTGCAAATAGTTCAAATTCGTATCGAATCAAATCATAGTGGATTTTGTTTTTATTTTGAATCAATTGCCTATTTTATTTATTTTATTTATGCACGACTCTTATAAATTGAAAATAATTTTTATTTATTTAAAAAATCTGAAACATTATTATAAAATACTTTATTACTTTTAAATTAGCTTTTAATGTAAATTCGGAAAAATTTTAGTTTGAATTCGATTCGTATTTGAATAAAAAAAATTCGGCTCGATTTGATGTAAAGTTTCAAATTTTATTTGATTTGTTTTAGAATATATTATCAAAGATTCAATTCGATTTGACCTCACAAATGCTTGATTCGCACTTCTCTGAATTACATATTTTTTGTCACGATAACCTTATAATATTAAAAAGATTAAATTATTTAACATTAAAAATATGTAAACCGATTTGTCCTTAATTGTATCTGTGTTGCACTTATAGTTTTTTTCCCAATGGAAAAAAAAAGTTAATCTACGTTGATGGAAGCGAGCATTAATTTACTCGATTCCCTCAAAGTTAGAAAAAAATATGTGTTTACTTATTAGAATTAATACTGTTTTATAATTCTTTAAGATGCCACGCTTTTCAATTTGTTTTATTTAATATGCTTAACTTTTCCAAAGTTAAAAAAATATGTGTTTGGAAAATATGTGTTATTTTCCGATCCTTTAAGATGCGTTTTTCCGCATCACTTTTAATCTACCTGATTTCTCTGAAGCTGAAGAAAAAAAGACGTATTTATCCATCTTAGAACTGATGCTATTTTCCAACCCTTTAAGGTACTGCTTTTCCGCCTCATTTTTATTCCGCTCGATTTCCCGGAGTTAAAAAAGATACGTGTTTATTCATTGGAATTAATACTGTAATTCTTTAAGATGCCGCGCTTTTCCACTTTATATACTTGATTTCTTCGAGAAACTAAAAAAAATACATGTTTACTCATTAGAATGATGCTGTTTTTTGTTTCTTTAAAATACCGCGTTTTTTCATTTAAAAAATTTAATCTGCTCGATTTCCCCGAAGCTAAAAAAGATATATGATTACTCATTGGAATTAATGCTGTTTTTCGTTTCTTTAAAACTTTGCATTTATTTACTTCATTTTTAATCTGCTCGATTTCCCCAAAGCTAAAAAGTATATGTTTACTCATTGGAATTAATGTTGTTTTTTTGGATTTAAAATCGCTGCGCTTTTCCACTTCATTTTAATCTGCTCGATTTCCCCAAAGTTAAAAAAAATACATTAATTAATTAATATTGATCCGTTAAAATTAATACTGTTTTCTAATTCCTTTAATTATTGCGCTTTCTCTGTCCTCTTTCCTTCTCTCCGTTTCCTTTCTCGACATCGACATATCTAATTTCATAGGTTCAGAGGAATATATAGAGATCAACATGAGAGAGGTCTACATTTTAATTCTCGTTCTCTGTGTTTTTCGATTCGCGAATTCTGTCTTTTACAGAAATACAAAAAAATTTTTCTGGTAAATATTTTTTGAGAATTTTTATATAAAATTTAGAATTTTTTAGAACTTTTAAATATTTTACAATTTTTTAGAAAGTTCTCAAATTTTTTATACAAATTGGAACAGAAGTACACATTACTGAGAAAGTATACATTATCTTTTCTAGAATCCTTCATAAATATTATTCTAACATTTCTAAAAAATTTGTCATTCTATAATTTCTGAAAAAAATACCTTAAATTTCATTTCATTTTATCAGAAATTATAGAGTGGAAATCTTAGAAATATTAGAATATTTTAAAATTCACACGTAGAATTTTAGAAAAAAACGTAGACTTTTTCAATATTTCTGAAGTGTTACAATAACAATTCTGAAAAAAATTTACACTAGTATTTATAATGAAATAAATAACTTATCATGAAATATTTCTGATGAAATATACACGTTTATTGCATACAACTGTGTATGGATGAAAGGGGTTTAAATGAATTTTGCACTCTCGTATATATTGCTGCTTATCAATTTTTTCACTTATCTATTATCCGATAATCACAATATTTTTCTAGAAATCTAGGACTATTATTACATTTGTCGTATGACAAATTTTTCATGCCTGTTAAGCATTAGCTGCAAGACAGAGAGATTACCGGATTTCTTTATCTTATAGCCAATTAACAGACCTGAAAAATTATCATATATGACAGCCTAGTTCGTATCCAATCTTCAGAATGTGTAGTTCGGAATGTGTGTTTTTATTCTTGACAACAAGCATGTCGAGATAGACATCAAAGATCATAAAAACAGATTCTGAGATCTAATGGTCATTCATTGACGTTACAAATTCCTGAACTGCGCACAAATTGCAGACTATTTATTTATCTCGGCAGAGAGACGGATTAATGTGCGCAGTACATTAATATATGTTATCATTTGAATGCAGAATGTAAAGCGAAAACTACACGTGTCGTGATGAAATGTACTTTAATCCTATCGCATGATGAAATGTACTTTAATCCTATGATCTATATTTGTCCTGAAACTAAAACATATTGGGTAGAAATGTATAAGTTTCGTTCGATAAATTTGTTCGTAGACGGATGGATAATTATAGAAATGGAAAAGTATATAGGAAAATGGTTCTCGAAAATATTTTCCATTTGCAATCGTTTAACGAAAAAATCGTTAGTTCTTCGATGTATTTATTAGAAAATCGAATCCAAATTAAATAATAACGCGAAGTCTGTGTAATCTTGTTCTAATCATGTCCTATTATCTTTCTTTTTAAAAAAGACTACGCAACTACTAAATGGGAAGCATTGATAAATCATTGAGATTTAAAATTAAAGATCTAAAAAAAGAATTGAGAATAAAATGTTAATGGTTTTTTTTATGTCAATTGATCAAATTAAATTTAAAGAAATAGATAAAAGATCAGAGATAAAAGAAATTCGTAAATAAGAAATTTAAGACTAAAACACCCGGTATATTCAAGTGTGTTGCGTCTGTAAAAGATAAAAAAAAAGAAAAATTCCTAAATGCTGCACGAAGCATTAACGCGATAGAAAAGCGTAAAGTAGAGATATCATTTTTTCTCTACAATGTCATTTGATCTGAAATACAAAAAATCTCATAATACATATATACATATATACTCTTATATCTATACACTTTTAAATCTTATTAAATTAATTGACGCTCATCTGTTGTGTAATTTTTTTTTTTTATAAGCAAAAGCAATTCAACTATAGAAGATTACTTCAATTACTTGCACCTTCCAAACTCTGCGTTATGTTTTCTTCCTTCGAGACTCAATAAAAATGCGAGAAATGCAAATTCTTCTCGCGCGCTACAGCGGAACATAATTGTTACAAAAACCGTTTGTCACGTTTAAGTCGAAAATGCGGTCAAGGAATGCTCAATATCGTATAAATATAGATTCTTATCACCTCATCGACACCTTATTCGTTTCTTGATTTTTATACAGAATCATAAATATGGGTGTGTAGGCAAAGAGGGGAACATTTGCGCCCCTCCCCCAAAATTAGCAAGGAGAAACAACTAATTTTATTATTTTTACGATAAAATTATATTATATTACGATAAGTTAAATGCTCATTATCCAATTTGCTGAAGATTCTTGAAGACTGAACAATTTGATGTGAGGATAAATTTTTACTACGATTGAAATTCTGATTACACTTATAAAGATTTAGCAACAGCTATGACTTGTCAATAAACATTGCAAGAAAAAAAATTTAACGAAACATTTGCTTAACACTAGTATATATATATATATATATATATGTAATCAAATAGTAAATTATATAAATAGCAATCTCTTTATGTGCAAGATCATCTAAATGCTTAAATCTTAGAAGCTTAGCACTTATAGCTGAAGGACTTATGTCTTTCTATTAAAATATAATATATAGATTAATTTCTACATAAAAATGTAGATTATTAATTTTAATCTCTATTTAACTTAATTTATCTTTTTAAATCGTAGTTTTCAAAATTAAAAAAACAGTAAAGTTGGACCGAAATTAAAATTCATTTACATTGATAGAAATGGACTTTAAGTAATGTATGAAGATTCCTGTTGTTTATTTTGTAATTTTTCGACTAATTATTTAAGCTATTTTTCTGTGGAAAAAACTTAATTGATTCTATACACATTATAAAATGCTTGAAGAAGGTACATTAAGTACATCGAGTGGAAAGCAATTATTTTCGTCTCCCTTTTTTTTACATCTAAAAATATATAGGAGTCTCCAGGACTTCGCGTCCACCAATATGTTCGCAGTCAAGGGTGATAAAAGTGGTTCGAGTTTGTGTTCATTATAAAAAAACGACAAAGAACGACATTTACCATAGGTTTTCTGCGAATGCTTTATTTGTCGCATCTGCGAAGCCAGAGATTCTTACAATTAATTTTGAATTCTTAGACCACTAAAAAATAGCTTTAAACGTTCAAGGATAGAAACTCAAGGTTGTAGCCCACGCAACGCGCGTTGAGATCCACTGTAATGACGTGACGTCATGACGCATACGCATGCGTTAGTTTGCGCTTTTCCTGTCAACAGCAGATGATCTCAATTGCGTATGCACGATCGTGTCTTCTGGCATGATACTTTTACATTATTTGCTTCATATATAATTATCACAAATCCGATCTCATGCTTCGTTAAACGAACAAACGGACAAACAATCTCAGTAACTGTATCGCACGTCTCAGTTTCTTGGTTACTCTTGTTACATACCTTCCTCGCCAAGTAATTGTTTAGATGAATGATCTGTAGCCGGTGAGAAAAATTGTGCTCCAGCTTTAAGAAATTACAATTAGAAGATACGATTTCTTTTAGTATTTATCGCAGTTAATTGTGATATCTTTTTTTTGTGGCAGATGTCAGAGAAGAATCCCGAGATGAGGGAAACCGCTGCAAGAATTTGTCGAGATTACTTGCACGGTGTTTGGAAGCACATTACAGCGGAAAACATTGTCCTCAAACGTGTTAGGTTTGTGAAATTTTTTTATATTTGTATTTTTGTATAGAGAATGTTTTTCAATGACATAAATCTCATTCTATCTTTCTTGACATTTAGTATAACAAAGAATGTTTTCCAATAAGGATAGAGTGTAATACAGTGAATCACTTGTTTAATGTTGGCAAACAACAAGGACGCAATAATTCACATTGTTACACTGTCTCATTACTAGAAAACATCCAAAGGGTAGAACAACACTTGTGTCGACTTGTGTCACCAAATGAAAAGCACTCTCTCTCTCTCTCTCTCTCTCTCTCTCTCTCTCTCT